>NC_088231.1:4523748-4650001 GCF_036934945.1 Oncorhynchus masou masou | reverse complement strand
AGAGAGAGACGCAATATCAATGCATTGACTTAAATATCATAGTTCTCTAACATACTGTAGCAACTTAGTTTCTCGATTGCTTGAGAATGTCCAAACAAAAGTCACTTTTCCTAAAAAAAAAAACATACATGCAGCCCCAAGCTGAAACACGTTTGTAACGTAGACACAGGGAGTCCGGAAGCAAATGCAGTTAGTTTAACAAAGCACATGGAACAATACAAAAGAGAAGCTTAAAAATATGGAAACATAAACAATATTGCCTGTTGAGTGATGACAGAATGCTATATACGGGGGAAGTAGTCAGGGAGGTTATGAAGTCCCAGGTGTGCCTAATGAGGCGCAGGTGTGCGTAATGAGTTGCCAGGACCGGTGGTTAGTATTCCAGTGATGCCAGCGCAGGAGTAGACATGACAACGCTGGCCGAAACGTAATTTGCAATAAAGCATTAAGACCAGCGGCAGTCTTAGCATGTAAATCTTGGTGGGGCAATTTTTTTTAATGCATGACAGCAAAGACCCTAATGTACACAATACATTATGCACTATAAATGGCAATAAGTGGGGCACACAAACTATTAGGGCCTACAAAAAGCTGTCCCATCAGCAGAGCTCTCTTTACAGCACCATGGATTGAATCCTTACCATTGCTACACCTGGCTATCAGCGAAACAATTCAGCCTGCTTTACTGCCTTTTTAAAAAACAGCTGGTTTGGCTAACTTCCCTAAACAAATGTGTTTTCTATTGACAATTGAGATGCACAAACTATGACATAAGGGAACGATAACGGATAAGAGGCATTCCATAATTTCAATAGACAAAGAACGAGCGATGGACATAGTTAATATAACTGTTCAGCACTTTTGAAATATACAGCAACAATTCCTAACAATTGGCTGCTCTTACAGTATTTACCCTGTACACCAAGTAAGAACTGTGGGACAAATAAAGGGGCATAAAGACAATGAAACATCCTGCAATATTAGATTGACATCTCAAAAACAGGTTACAGGCTACATGTGCAGCACCACCAGGTCAGAACAGTAACCTTAAGCAAAATGGAGAGGTGAAAATAAACCAAATTATTAGGGTGAAGCACATGGGCTACTAACACCTTACTACACTTAGTATTACTTTATGTATACTGTAGCCATCTCCTTGCCTATTACAATTTATGCAGCAGCATACAAGACATTTTTGGACTCCTTGGCTTGTGATGTGCTCACTGAAACATGAATGTGGCACAGTGGTTTCATCAGTCTGGCATTCTCTGGATTTATGGTGGGAACTCAGGAAGAAAAGAAATTATCAGCCACTCCATTGAATAGCAGGCTAATGTTATTGGTTGCTTTGCACTGCACCACTGATTCCTTTCAAACAACTCATTGTATAAGGGCACAGGGTGAAACCGATGCATACAAGGGAGGCAGATGGTTCGAGTCTGATATTTACTATAATCCAAGGGGCAGGCCAGAGAATGGTCACAGGCAGGCAAAATATCATAACGAGGTACAGAGTGGCAGGCAGGCTCAGAGTCAACGGTCAAAAATGGGAGGACTAGCAAAAGAGCGATTGTCACGTCCTGACCTTAGTTCCTGTTTTATGTCTCTATTTTGGTTTGGTCAGGGCGTGAGTTGGGGTGGGCATTCTATGTTTTTCATTCTTGTTTTGTATTTCTGTGTTTGGCCTGGTTCCCAATCAGAGGCAGCTGTCAATCGTTGTCTCTGATTGAGAACCATACTTAAGTAGCCTGTTCCCACCTGTGTTTGTGGGTAGTTATTCTGTTTAGTGTGTGTTGCACCTAACGGAGCTGTTTCGGTTGTTCTTTTGTTTGATTGTGTTCAGTTTCACCATTAAAATGATGAACTCTTACCACACTGCACCTTGGTCCTCACCTACTTCCACCAACAGCCGTTACAGCGATTAGGGAGGGAAAAAAAACCCAGGCGCAAAGGAAAAACAGGCTGGTTGACAAGACAAACTGGCAACAGACAAACAGGAAACATCGGAATAAATACTCTGGGACTAAATGGGGAAAACGGGTGACACCTTGAGGTGGGTGGAGACAATCACAAAAACAGGTGAACCAGATCAGGGCGGGACACATTGTTGAATTTGGGATTTCCAACTTGTGTAATCTTTGTCCAATAGCCGATGAGCACAGATATGTTTTACCTATAATTTATCTTCATTATTTCTCTTCATATGACAAGAATTAAATAGGATTTGACAGATTGTCTACATGATTTGTTTATAACTGCTAGCTAAGATTTTGAAAGTAAGATGTTGACATGATCAGTCCAATCCAAGCCACTGTAGATAACTTGATTTGACGTCATTTTATCTGTGACCAATGACCTTGAGCCTTCTGGAAGGGGATTTGTAATCTAAGTCTATGGCAGGACCCAAATGGCTCACATTCTTGATGTCTACTCTTAAAGGTGGGTGACGTAGTGTCCCCATGAGTGACAGAACACTGAGCCAATCATGGTGCAATTCTGAGCCAATCATGGTCAAAAGCTCCTATTTTCTGCTGGCCTGCCCCATCAAAGAAAGCACTGAGCTTGGCTGAAACACATGCATTTTGGAGATTCCTATTTGTACGTAACTTTATTAACTCAATATACATTTTTTACACTGTTTGCAAACTGATGTGACACGTATTAATACAAAAATAATATGCAAAGAAGGCAACCCCCCCCACCAAAAAAAACCCTGTATATATCTATTTATTTTTTTGCAAAAAAATATGGGGCTCCCGAATGACTGGTCACTACTGATTAAGACTCAACATGAACTATTCATTAAAATCCTCACCCTCAAAACATATTACTTATCTAATGAAAAGTTCACTCACTCGTCACACAATGGCGCAATAAATGCGAACTACAACCTTCAATATACCCTTACATGGTTAACCCTCTTTTATATTTCTATGACATTTGTTGATACTATAATTATAGTATGCACCATAAAAGACAACTAAACATACAACAGCATGGCCTGTATTCTTTTTTCCTGAAATAATTTGACCAAAAATGACCAATGCAGAAAGAATGTCACTCAAGAGCATGAATATCCAGACTCAAAATATTTTATTTGACCTTTTTCCATGTTGTCCTTCACAAATTTAATGATGCTGTACAGTATATACAGAGAATCAAAATAAAATACACCAAGCTAACAAATCGCTGCAAAAACAAAGAAATTCAACAACATAAATACAGTATACCACATTCATCTCCATTCGTTCTTGTCGATCAGGCCACATGTTATCAACAGCACCCGGGTTGTTTTCCCTTGCAATGCAGAGAAGAAATATCCTTGTATCCTTATACCTCTCCTCGGTCCATTCTTGCAAACAGCAATTCAGAGGTGAGTGACCTCTTTAACGCATGAATAAGGACTGATTGCTGATTGAACAATTGTGCAAAACTGTTTTGCACGCGTGTAGACGAGGTTCACATTAATTGGAGTCATTTGTATCAGCTGTGACCAAATGTTTTAATTTTGTTTGACCTGATTTACTCAACTGAATTTTGCCTGTTGTTGAGATGTGTTTACTGTTTTGCAAAAAAATTGCTTAGTATTTGGTGAGAATGCCTTTACAGTTTTGCAAGGATACTGTTTTGCTCATTAGGTTATGATGGAGATAATTGTCATTAAAAAAGTGTCTTAGCAACCGAGAAACTGTAAAGGCCTGATGTGATATTGACGGATTGGAAGGAAATGACAGGACTGGCAGTTCTATGAATATGTTTGCGCACACTCATAGAAGAACCATTTTGTGTTCCATGTAGAACCTCCTGGGGTAAGGGTTCCACTTGGAACCCAAAAGGGTTACCTGAAACCGAAAACGGTTCTTCTAGACAGCACATTTTTTTTAAGTGTAGACACTGAAATTAAGTTCACATAGAAATAAAGACTCTCAGCAGATTCTTCTTCTGCTGTTAATGGCACAATCACTGAAATGGCATCATTGTAAAAAAAAAAAAAATCACAATCCTTTATTACTTTATTTTTGTGTATCTTCATGGGAAATCCCATTGAAATCAAAACCTATCCAAAACCTATTTTGCAAGAGCCCTGCATGTACACAAATTATACAAAATGTACAACCTGAAGGCACAAAAGTACCTTTTCAACCTCAGGAGGCTGAAAGAATTTGGCTGGTCACCGAAAACCCTCACTAACTTTTACAGGTTCACAATTGAGAGCATCCTGTTGGGCTGTATCACCGCCTGCTACGGCAATTGCACCGTCCACAATCGCAGGGCTTTCCAGAGGGTGGTGCGGTCTGCACAACGAATCACCGGGGGCAAACGACCTGCCCTCCAGGACACCTGATGTCACAGGGAGGCAAAAAAGATCATCAAGGACAATAACCAACAGAGCCACTGCCTGTTCACCCTGCTTCCATCCATAAGGTGAGGTCAGTACAGGTGCATCAAAGCTGGGACAGAAACTTGATGATTGAGTTGGAGGCGTGCATGGCCACGCAGTCATTGGGTGAACAGGGAGTACAGGAGAGGGCTCAGAATGCACCCTTGTGGAGCCCCAGTGTTCAGCCGGGTGGAGATGTTACCTACTCTCACCACCTGGGGGCGGCCTGTCAGGAACTCCAGTACCCAGTTGCACAGGGCAGGGTCGAGACCCAGGGTCTCGAGCTTGATGACAAGTTTGAAGGGTACTATGGTGTTAAATGCTGAGCTGTCGTCGATGAACAGCATTCTCACGTAGGTATTCCTCTTGTCCAGATGAGTTAGGGCAGTGTGCAGTGTTGCGATTGCGTCGTCTGTGGACCTATTGGGGCGGTAAGCAAATTGGAGTGAGTCTAGGGTGTCAGGTAGGATGGAGGTGAAATGGTCCTTGACTAGTCTCTCAAAGCACTTCATGATGACGAAAGTGAGTGCTACGGGGCAGTAGTCATTTAGCTCAGTTACCTTAGCTTTCTTGGGTACAGGAACAATGGTGGCCCTCTTGAAGCATGAGGGGACAGCAGACTGGGATAAGGATTGATTGAATATGTCCGTAAACACACCAGGCAGCTGGTCTGCGCATGCTCTGAGGACGCAGCTGGGGATGCCGTCTGGGCCTGCAGCCTTGCGAGGGTTAACACGTTCAAATGTTTTACTCACGTCGGCTGCAGTGAAGGAGAGTCTGCAGGTTTTGGTTGCGGGCCGTGTCAGTGGCACTGTATACCCACTTTAATAAATGGAACACTAGTTTAATTACTTTAGATATTACCTGTTAGATACTGCTGCACTGTCGAATCTAGAAGCACAAGCATTTTGCTACACTCGCAATAACATCTGCTTACCATGTGTATGTGACGAACACAATTTGATTGATTACATACATGGGGCGGAAATTTATTTCATGCAGATTTACCTAATTCTGTAGTGATCAATGGGACATCTATGGGACATTAGGATACGTAACTTATAGATAAGGGCAGGAAAGGGTGCTCTCGAGCGGCTAGATTCTCTTCTGCTTCTTGTGATGTATTGTTGTCTCTACCTTCTTGCCCTTTGTGCTGTTGTCTGTGCTCAATAATGTTTGTACCATGTTTTGTGCTGCTAACATGTCGTGTTGCTACCATGTTGTGTTGCTACTATGCTATGTGGTTGTCTAACATCTCTATTTATTTAGTGTTGTGGTATCTCGTCATGTCTGTTTTGTCCTATATTTGTATGTTTAATTTTTATGTATTTATCCCAGCCCCAGTCCCGGCAAGAGGCCTTTTGCCTTCTAGTACAGTAGGCCATTATTGTAAATAAGAATTTCTTCTTGACTTGCCTAGTTAAATAAAGGTCAAATAAAAATAGCATCGAGGTCCGGTAACTCGTAGGTCTGTAATTGAATAATGAGGTAAGGTATGACAGAAGTTTGCACAAGAGGGCTTTATAAACAAAAAGAGAGCAGTGTATTGATCTACAAGACTTAGGTGAGGGCCAGCCGACTTTCTGATATGGAATGTAGGTTTGTAATGAACCCGTCATCCGTAATACAGCGAAGTGTGCTATTCTAAACTGCATCTAATGGTTTCAGTGTAGTGGTAGTTGCATTCATATACAACGGTGTCACCGTAGTCTAGTAATTGCAAGAAAGTTGACTGAATTATCTGCTTTCTGCTGTTCAAGGAGAGGCATGATCTATTACAAAAAAGAAGCCCATTCTTAACTTAACTTCCCAACTCATCCATATTCTTTTTAAAATATAACGTTTTGGCAATACAGATGCCCAGATATTTATAAGCGAGACACGATCAACACGGGCACTATCCAATGTACATACGCACATATCATAAGATATATTTTTAGGTGAATTGGAAAACATCAGGAACTTGGTTTTAAATTCAAAAAGTGTTAATCTAAGTTCAACAAAGGCAGATCGCAGCTCTGAAAAAAGTCTGGTTAACAGTGGGGGCAATAGCATGCACAAAATTGTCATCTGCATACAGGCGAATGTTAATTTTTTGCAGATAGATTATTTACATAACCAGTAAAAATGACAGAATCTAAAATCAACCCCTGTGGGACACCTTTCGTAATATCAAGGAAACACGATTTAACAGCAGACACTGTGTCCTCTGTCAGGTAGATTATAAACCAGAGCTGCAGGAAAATGTGTGGTGAGACAGCATGCCCAAGTAGTTTTCAATCTGGTGTGGCGGCACCGCCACATCGATTGCGTTTATACATACGGTTGAAGTCGGAAGTTTACATAAACCTTAGCCAAATACAGTTAATCTCAGTTTTTCACAATTTCTGATATTTAATCCTAGTAAGAATTCCCTGTTTTAGGTCAGTTAGGATCACCACTTTATTTTAAGAATGTGAAAATGTCAGAATAATAGTTGAGAGAATTATTTCTTTCAGCTTTTATTTCTTTCATCACGTTCCCAGTGGGTTAGTTTACATACACTCATTTAGTATTTGGTAGAATTGCCTTTGAATTGTTTATCTTGGGTCAAACATTTCAGGTAGCCTTCCACAAGCTTCCCACAATAAGTTGGGTGAATTTTGGCCCATTCCTCCTGACAGAGCTGGTGTAACCGAGTCAGGTGTGTAGGCCTCCTTGCTTGCATATGCTTCTTCAGTTCTGCCCACAAATATTCTATAGGTTTGAGGTCAGAGCTTTGTGATGGTCACTCCAATACCTTGACTTCGTTGTCCTTAAGCCATTTTGCCACAACTTTGGATGTAAGCTTGGGGTCATTGTTTATTTGAAAGACCCATTTGTGACCAAGCTTTAACTTTAACTGATGTCTTGAGATGTTGCTTCATTATATCCACATAATTATCCAACCTCATGATGCTATTTATTTTGTGAAGTGCACCAGTCCCCCTGCAGCAAAGCACTCCCACAACATGATGCTGCCACCCCCGTGCTTCACGGTTGGGATGGTGCTCTTTGGCTTGCAATACTCCCCTTTTTCCTCCAAACATAACGATGGTCATTATGGCCAAACAGTTCTATTGTTGTTTCATCAGACCAGAGGACATTTCTCCAAAAGGTACACTATTTGTCCCCATTTGTTTTCTGAGGTCTTGCCTGATTTCATTTGATTTTCCCATGATGTCAAGCAAAGAGGCACAGAGTTTGAAGGTAGGCCTTGAAATACATCCATAGGTACACCTCCAATTGAGTTAAAGTATGTCAATTAGCCTATCAGAATCTTCTAAAGCCATGACGTAATTTTCTGGAATTTTCAAAGCTGTTTAAAGGCACAGTGAACTTAGTCTATGTACACTTTTGACCCACTGGAATTGTGAGTCAGTTAAATAATCTGTCAATAAACAATTGTTGAAAAAATGACTTGTCATGCAAAGTAGATGTCCTAACTGACTTGCCAAAACTATAGTTTGTTAACAAGACATTTGTGGAGTGGTTGAATAGTGAGTTAATGACTCCAACCTAAGTGTATGTAAACTTCTGACTTTGTCATAGAAAAACTTAGAAAAAAGCAGTTCTTAATTGACAAGTCCCCCATAATTTGTCTGTCACAATGCTCTCCGAGGCAGTGGTGAACCATCATACAGGGCAGAGCACCATATTTTAAGCAAAAATAAATATACATATTTATTTTATTTTTTTATTTTTATTTTTTACTTGGGGGTGCTTGCCTGTTTTGCATGTTATTTTGGTATTAATACATGTCACATCAGTAAACAAACAATGTAAAAAAAAATACATATATCATTAAGTTAATAAAGCCGCATACAAACAGGCAGCTCCAAAATGCAGGTGTTTAAGCCAAGCTCAATGCTTTTTGTGGTGGTGGGGCAGGCCAGCAGAAAATAGGAGCATTGCACCATGTTTAGCTCAACATTGCACCATGTTTAGCTCAGCATTGCACCGTGATTGGCTCAGTGTTCTGTCACTCATGGGGACACTACGTCACCCGCCTTTAGTAAGGGTAGACATCAAGAATGTGAGCCCTTTGGGTCCTGACATAGATTAGAAATGCCCTTCCAAGAAGGCTCAAGATCATTGGCCCCAGACAAAATGACGTCAAATCAAGTTCTCCTAGAGGTCGACCGATGATGATTTTTCAACACCGACATTGATTTATTGGAGGACACAAAAGCAGATACCGATTAAAATCGGACAATTTTTATTGATTTGTAATAATGACAACAATACTGAATGAACACTTAACTTAATAGAACACATCAATAAAAATCCATTTAGACTCAAACAAATAATGAAACATGTTCAATTTGGTTTACAAAGTGTTGGAGAAGAAAGTAAAAGTGCAATGTGCCATGTAAAAAAGCTAAGTTTAAGTTCCTTGCTCAGAACATGAGAACATATGAAAGCTGTTGGTTCCGTTTAACATGAGACTTCAATATTCCAAGGTAAGAGGTTTTAGGTTGTAGTTAATATAGTATTTATAGGACTATTTCTCTCTATACCATTTGTATTCCAAATACCTTTGACTATTGGATGTAGGCACTTTAGTATTGCCAGTGTAACAGTATAGCTTCCGTCCCTCTCCTCGCTCCTACATGGGCTCGAACCTGGAACACGTCGACAACAGCCACCCTCGAAGTATCATTACCCATCGCTCCATAAATCCGCGGGCCTTGCAGAGCAAGGGGAACAACTTCTCCAAGTCTCAGAGCGAGTGATGTCACCAATTGAAACTATTAGCGTGCACCCTGCTAACTAGCTAGCCATTTCACATTGGTTACACCAGCCTAATCTCGGGATTAAACATATATACTTCTGTGTATTGATTTTAAGAAAGGCACTGATGTTTATGGTTTGGTACACGTTGGCGCAACGAGTCCTTTTTCCACAAATGCGCACCACATCGATTAAATGCAACGCTAGATAAACTAGTAATATCAACCATGTGTAGTTAACTAGGGATTATGATTGTCTTTTATAAAATAAGTTTAATGCTAGCTAACAACTTACCGTGGCTTCTTACTGCATTCGTTTAACAGGCAGGCTCCTCGTGGAGGTCAATGAGGCATGTGGTTAGAGAGTTGGACTATTTAACTGTAAGGTTGCAAAATTGAATCCCGAGCTGACAAGGTAAAAATCTGTCGTTCTGCCCCTGAACAAGGCAGTTAACCCATCGTTACTAGGCCGTCATTGAATGTAAGAATGTGTTCTTAACTGACATGCCTAGTTAAATAAAGGTGTACATTTTTTTAAATCTTCCAAATCAGTGTCCAAAAATACAGATTTCCGATTGTTATGAAAACATGAAAATCGGCCATTCCGATGAATCGGTCGACCTCTAATATCAACAGTAGCTTGGATTGGAATGATCATGTCAACATCGTACCTTCAAAATCTTTGCTTGCAGTCATCATCAAAAAAATCAAGTAGACAATCTACTGGCAAATCCTTTTCAATCCTTGTCATATGAAGATGCATTTTTTCTATAATTTATCAGTGCTCATTGTACATAAACATTACACAACAAGTTAGAAATCGCAAATTCAACAATGAGTGCTTTGGAAGGAATCAGTGGCTAACTGCAAGCGTTGCAATGCTATCACTAGTCTGCTATTCAGTGGAGTGGGTGTCCGGTCCAAGTCTGGGTTTAAGGGTCTCTTTTCCAAGCTTAAATAGATAAACATTCAAAACCATGGGCCAGAAAATGTTAAATACATTGGCCATGCTGTCAATCCAGCATGACTTCTGCAGCTTTCAAAACAACTGGAAACTCAGAACTGGGAAATCTCAGACTTCAGTGAGTTCAAGACAACTGGGAACACAGAAAAAAAAAAAGCTCCCACTGGGAAAATACGTTTTGAACGGTCATCCATCTCGGAATTTTAAGTTGGAAACTCGGGCCTCTTTCCAGAGCTCTGACCTGACAATCACTGACGTCATGATTCAACAAAGCACCATAAATCCACAGAATGCCAGACTTTTAATGAGAAAGTTTGATACAAAACTTGCCCACAAGGACTGCTGTGCCACCTTCCTGTTCAAGTGAGCACAGCACATGGTGAAATCAAAAATGTCTTGTATGCTATTGCAGAAATTATGTAATATGCCAGGGAGATATGAATACTGTAGCTAAGAAAGTAATACTAAGTGTATGTTGTGCAGTAAGCGGTTAGTAGCCCATGTCTCTCACCTAATAATTTGGTCCCTTTCCCCCCATAACTTTGCCTACTGTTCTGACTTGGTGGTGCACATGTAGCCTATAGCCTGTTTTAGACAATTAAAATATTGTAAGAGCTTTCATTGTCTGTTTACATGCTCCCTTTATTTATCCTACGGTTCTGAATTGGTGTACAGAGAGAATACTGTAAGAACGCCCCATGTTCTGAATTCTGTTGCTGTACAATTCTAAGTGCTGAACAAAGTTATATTGACCACTTCCTTCCTAGCTCGCTCATTAATGTCTTAATCGAAATGATGGTACGCCTCGTATCCGCTCGTTGTCCCCTTATGCCATAGTTTGTACATCTTAATTGTCAGTAGAAACCACATTTGTTTAAGCATGTCAGCCATATCAGCTACAATATGTTTTTTTTAAAGGCAGTAAATGAGGCTGAATGAACTGTTTCGCTGCCAGACAAGGCTCCGCTGATAGTCAGGTGTAGCAGTGGTAAGGATTCACTCCATGGTGCTGAAAAGAAAGCTCTGCTGTTGGGACAACTTTATGTACGCCCTAACAGTTTGTGTCAGTTTGCTGGATTTTGGAGCACACAGACACCACAGAGCGTTAGCCAGTTCAGCTCTAGCTATCTGTCAGGTTGCAGTGTATAACAGCTGTTGTGTGAATGGAAATGTTTCGTAGCCTTTGTGTTGTACCGTTTTCAACTGAAGTAAATTAGATGTACAGTATGCTGAAATTTTTCTAAGGAATTTGCTGTAGCTTTTTTTATGCAATCCCCTCTGGAGTTATTGTACTTTAAGGATGTGGCTAAATATATCCCCTCTTCTTTACCTTCTCTTGATCCAGCTGACTCAGTGGGCAATATGTTTCTCTCCTTCTGTTTTGAATAACAATAGGAAAATAAGTGCCTTATTCCAATAAGATGTTTCAGTTCCATATGTCACGTCTTTCTGGAATGGTCTATTTAAGAAATATTATTTGGAAAAAATGTTTGGTCTCTTTCTCAGAAGTTTCTTTAACTAATAAGATTAAAGAAGTTTCGTATACATGAATTCACAAGTGCTCCCCTTCTAAAGATTATCTTGAAAAGTTTTAAAAAGACATTGATGTTTCTTGTACCTTCTGTAAAAAACAACGAGACAGCTTTATTTTGGTATTGCTCTTATACCCACGCGGAAGCTGTGACACGATATCTGTTGATTTGTTTTTGATCAAAAACATGCAACTTTTCCCCTTCTACTTGAAAATGTGATATTTGCTTTTAAAAATGGTATGGTAAAGTATATGCAAAGCCTTCTTAATCAACCTCAACCCTATTTTAGCTAAATTACATATTCTTAAATAACAACCTTATTATTTTCTAGAATGAAATTTAACAATAAACAATTTCTTCTTATAACAAAAAAGCAATAAACTTTTAATGTAAATTTTACAAGGTCTTATATAATGTATTGTCTTTTTTCCCTGACTGTTGTTTGTAATGTTTGTATACTGTTTTTCTATATTGTATATTTTGAATTGCTTTACCAATAAAAATAGTAAAGATTGGTCGAGTTACTTGGGACAATCTGTTAGGAATGTTGCGTGTATCATCGCGCAAGCCATGAATACTATGATTGGACGAGTCATGCAGTGCTGTGTTTTTCACAATTCCTCACATTTTATCTGAGTAAAATCCTGTCTTAGGTCAGTTAGGATCACCACTGTATTTTAAGAATGTGAGAGGTCAAAATAATAGTATAGTGATTTATTTCAGCATTTCTTTCTTTCATCACATTCCCAGTGGGTCAGACGTTTTAAATACACCCAATTCGTATTTGGCAGCATTGACTTTAAATTGTTTAACATGGGTCAAATGTTTTGGGTAGCCTTCCACAATAAGTTGGGTGAATTTTGGCCCATTCCTCCTGACAGAGCTGGTGTAACTGAGTCAGGTTTGTCTGCATCCTTGCTCGCACACGCTTTTTCAGTTCTGCCCACACATTTTCTATAGGATTGAGATCAGGGAATTGTGATGGCCACTCCAATACCTTGACTTTGTTGTCCTTAAGCCATTTTGCCACAACTTTGGAAGCATGCTTGGGGTCATTGTCCATTTGGAAGACCCATTTGCGACCAAGCTTTTAACTTCCTAACTGATGTCTTGAGATGTTGCTTCATTATATCCACATAATTGTCCATCCTCATGATGGCATCTATTTTGTGAAGTGCACCAGTCCCTCCTGCAGCAAAGCACCCCACAACATGATGCTGCCACCACCGTGCTTCACGGTTGGGATGGTGTTCTTTGGCTTGCAAGCATCCCCTTCTTTCCTCCAAACATAAGCATGGGTCGGCAGGGTAGCCTAGTGGTTAGAGCGTTGGACAAGTAACCGGAAGATTGCAAGTTCAAACCCCTGAGCTGACAAGGTACAAATCTGTCGTTCTGCCCCTGAACAGGCAGTTAACCCACTGTTCCTATGCCGTCATTGAAAATAAGTATTTGTTAACTGTGTTGCCTGGTTAAATAAAAGGTAAAAAAAAAAGTCATTATAGCCAAACAGTTCTCTTGTTTCATCAGACTAGAGGACATTTCTCCAAAAGGTACGATCTTTGTCCCCATGTGCAGTTGCAAACCGTAGTCTGGCTTTTTTTAATGGCGGTTTTGGAGCAGTGGCTTCTTCCTTGCTGAGTGGCCTTTCAGGTTATGTCGATATACGACTCGTTTTACTGTGGATATAGATACTTTTGTGCCTGTTTCCTCCAGCATCTTCACAAAGTCCTTTGCTGTTGTTCTGGGATTTATTTGCACTTTCCGCACCAAAGTGCGTTCATCTCTAGGAGACAGAAACACGTCTCCTTCCTGAGCGGTATGACGGCTGCGTGGTCCCATGGTGTTTATACTTGCGTCATATTGTTTGTACAGATGAACGTGGTACCTTCACCCCTGAAGCATGAACCCGACATGTGGAGGTCTACAAATTGGGGGATTTTCCCATGATGTCAAGCAAAGAGGCACTGAGTTTGAAGGTAGGCCTTGAAATACATCCACAGGTACACCTCCAATTCGTGCATATGATGTCAATTAGCCTATCAGAAGTTTCCAAAGCCATGACATCATTTTCTAGAATTTTCCAAGCTGTTTAAAGGCACAGTCAACTGAGTATGTAAACTTCTGACCCACTGGAATTGTGATACGGTGAATTTTTTGCGTCTGTAAACAATTATTGGAAACATTACTTGTGTCATGCACAAAGTAGTTGTCCTAACCGACTTACTAAAACTATAGTTTGTTGACGATACATTTGTGGAGAGGTTGAAAAACGAGTTTGAATAAACTTCCGATTTCAATTGTAGTTCTTTGATCACGTCCTGTGAATTTCAGATTTTCCAGATATATACTCAGCCATTTGTAGGTGTTTAGTTCTGTATCTTTCTTGTATTGCCTGAATTGTAAAGTTGTTAAACTTGGGTAGCTGGAATTTAACCAGTCACTGATATTGGGTAAATGAGGGACGTCTGTTGAAATCAGAAGGGTTGCATACAAAATGCTGTGCAGGCCTGGCTGGCTGGCTGCCTAAGCATGGAGTACACCAAGCATTGCACCCCCCCCCACCCCTTTGCCCTCAGAACAGCCTCAATTTGTTGGGCATGGGCTCTACAAGGTGTCAAAAGCTTTCCACAGGGATGCTGACCCATGTTGACTCCAATATGTCCCACAGTTGTGTCAAGTTAGTTGGATGTAATTTTGGTGGTGGACCATTCTTTATACACACGTCGAAACTGCCAGGCCCACCCACGGCCCAGCCAATCAGAATTAGTTTTCCCCGCAAAAGAGCTTTATTACAGATAGAAATAGTGCCGGAGAAAAAGGCTGACATTTTACGTGTCCCAAACTGATTGTTTTTCTTTGTTCGTTTATTTGCGTTGTTTGTAACTTATTTTGTACATAATGTTGCCTTCTGGACATCAGGACTGCAATTACTCACCACGGACTGATGAGCCTTACGCGAATGATATACTGCTTTCTCGGGAACAGGCCCAGATCCCCATGATGTGTGAAGAAGAAATGGGGCCAGAGGGCAGCCTGCTTTCTGAGAATACGTAGGCGATCAAATAAACCCCCAATTCCTTCCATTTTGCTAATCATTAAGTTTGCAGATGACACAACCGTGATCACCGACAACAACGAAACAGCCTATAGGGAGGAGGTCAGATACCTGGCCGTGTGGTGCCAGGATATACACCTCTCGCTCAACGTGATCAAGACAAAGGAGATGATTGTGGACTACAGGAAAAAGAGGACTGAGCACACCCCCATTCCAATTGATGGGCTGCAGTGGAGCAGGTTGAGAGCTTCTAGTTCATTGGTGTCCACATCACCAACAAACGAACATGGTTCAAGCACACCAAGACAGTTGTGAAGAGGGCATGACAACCTATTCCCCCTCAGGAGACTGAAAAGATTTGGCATGGGTCCTCAGATCCTCAAAAGGGTCGACAGCTGCACCATCGAGAGCATCCTAAATGGTTGCATCACTGCCTCTGACCTCAAGGCTGTATATAACCTCGCTATTGTTATTTTAATATTAACATTATTATTTTTATTTATTTTTTAAGTTTCTCAAAACTGCATTGTTGGTTAGGGGCTTATAAGTAAGCATTTCACTACGGTCTACACCTGTTGTATTCGGCGCATGTGAAATACAATTTGATGTTGTAGAACTATCCCAAAGATGATCAATAGAAACAGGATGCACTTGAGCTCAATTTTGATTCTCGTAGCAAAGGGTTTGAATACTTATGGAAATCATTGTAAATCAAAGGTAAGATACATTTACTGTAACACAGTTCACTTATCCTGTACGTGTCCCTCAAAAATAGCTGTTTCTGTCTAACTTATTCTATGTGCATTCATCCTCTTACTTCATATTCTCCAGAGAATCTTTGAATGTTGATGGAGCAGAGATCAATGTTAGTGAGTAACCCAACGCTGTTTGGAAGCCTTTGGAATCTCCCTGATATAAAGCTTGTCTGCAGGTGTCTGAACTCAGCCATACGTTTGGGAGGAGCAGCCAGATCGTGGGAGAGTTTGGGGCCTGTATGGGGTAACCAGAGATCCGTGTGCGTATGTTGTGTCAGCTAACTCAGCCAGGTGAAACCTTGAAGATTATACTTGTTAGGTGTGGGTGGGATAAACAAGCTGTGTGGGTGGATGAAATGTTCCTTGGCAAAGATCTCATCAACTGATTTAACGTTTAACAATCAGACGTACAGTGCAGGGGGCCCTAGGACCGAGTTTGGGAAACCGTCCTCTAGATGACAGATTGATATTGCAGCTTATCTATTGATCATATTTTCAAACAGCCTATGAAATATGATGCAATAGATAGTTTTCCATTCTGTCTGAAGGCCTGCGTATCATGCCAGGGTATTATGTAGATTACAATGAAGGTTACTGAATGTTAATGTCCATCAGAGAGAATGGTAAATGGTAGTTCATGTGTCAAGACAAATAAATGCAGTTCAAAAGAAAATGCTATAAAAAGTGCAGCTGCTACATCTTTTCAATAATGTATTTGAAGGTTGTTACACGTTTCCTCTATCAGATCAGAGTAGCATGTCTCTTTCTATAAGCATGGTGTGGTCCTGATAGAAATGTGTTGTATAGAACTTACTGTACAGACACCTCTTCTGTACATCATTCTGCAAGGTTCTTTGAATAAGGCCCTGATGTTAGTCTCAACAACAGCCCTGTGGTTGCTATATCTCAAGTAAAGCCACACAAATACATGTATCAAAATGAACATGTCAACATACATGGATTCCGTCAACCCCCACAATACACTCATATTGTCTGTCTGTGTGCGCGCGCATGTACGCCTCTCTATCGCCATCTATGTCAGCGTATGGTTATTACTTATTTGTTCTCTCTGAGGTCAGTAACCTATGTGTCAGTGGCTGTCATTCTCACTTGCTTATATGGGAGATGTGGTACCTCCCTCTATCTCAGCAAATTGGATGCAGTCTATTGCCATCCGTTTTGTCACCAAGCCCCATACCACCCACCACTGCGACCTGTATGCTCTAATCGGCTGGCCCTCGCTACATATTAGTCACCAGACCCACTGGCTCCAGGTCATCTTTAAGTCTTTGCTAGGTAAAGCTCTGCCTTACCTCAGCTAACTGGTCACGATAACACCCACCCGTTGCACACGCTCCAGCAGGCATATCTCACTGGTCACCCCGAAAGCCAACACCTTCTTTGGCCACCTTTCCTTCTATTTCTCTGCTTCCAATGACTGGAACGATTTGTAAATTGCTGAAGCTGGAGACTTATATTTCCCTCACTAACTTTAAACATCAGCTATCTGAGCAGCTAACCAATCATTGCAGCTGTACATAGCCCATTCAATCTACCTACCTCATCCCCATATTGTTTTTATTTACTTTTTGCATACCAGTATTTCTACTTGCATATCATCATCTGCACATCTATCACTCCAGTGTGAATTTGCTAAATTGTAATCACTTCGCTACTATGGCCTATTTATTGCCTTACCTCCTAGACTTTCTTTTTTCTATTGTGTTATTGACTGTACGCTTGTTTATTCCATGTGTAACTTTGTGTTTGTGTGGCACTGCTTTGCTTTATCTTGGCTAGGTTGTAGTTGTAAATGAGAACTTGTTCTCAACTATCCTACCTTGTTAAATAATGGTGAAATAAAAATAAAATAAAAAAGCTCTGCACAGCTTCTCTCAAGCAAGAGAGCTGACACCAGAAACCATGCTCTCAGTCCCCTGCACCTACATTAGCAGACACTTACTCACAGTAAGTGCCTACAACTAAAGTACAGTAGGTATGACAACATACAGTATCACAATCATTCCAAAATAACCACCATCAGCAAGTTCTGTGCTAGTAAGCTAGTCAAATTATAGACCCCTGTGCCTAACTTTCAAGCTTAGTTTCCCCTGCTTTGAAAGGAAAATTAACAGAACTAAATGGCGGCCAATGTTCTGGGGTCAAAGGCAATAGGACGGCCACCTGCTACATATAACCAGAATTCGCTTGAATCGTGTGGTAATAATGGTTTGCCAGGCTTAGCCCGAAACTGGAAAGTGTGTGGTTGCCATGCACATGCAGTAGGGCAGACGGATGGGGTCTTAGTGTTTGAAATGTGTGAGAGTTTAAAGCAATCTTCCACTTGCTGTGAAATACATAATGACAAGCTCTCCAATAGTATCTTAATTGAAACCTGTACTGCAAGATCATTCTCTCATAAGCCCATTTTAACAAAAAGAGGGTATGAATGATGTTTATGGAGATGTGTAGTGAGGGTCTGTCTCTAAGCGAGACCGGATGTGGAGGAGCTACAGAGAGTATAGATGGAGGCATAGAGAAATATACAACATCTGACTAATAGCATCAACCACATGACCAAGGTGACAAACACCAAAAAAACTGTTCAAACTAGATCCATTGAAAGTGTTAAAATGTGGGGTTCTCAGTAGACCTAGTGCCAAAGTGTTGAATTATATATATAGATTTTGACCTTTTGAGGAAATGGTAAGTGCTTTATTTGTCTCTTTCCCATGGTGGAGGGGGGATAAACCCTGCGATACAGGGAACAAAATAAGAGGAACAACTGAAAAGTGTAATTAAGAAACCAGGAAATAAAGGAATATACATGCAAGATGCACAAAAGCCCTTTCCACACTGACCTGGAGGATAAGAATGCGGCAGTGTTGAATACTATCGTCTAAGGGGTTGGACTTTTAACGAAATCCACAAAGGAGGAAGTGGTACAGTGATCGTCTGGTGGTCAGTGAGCGTGAACAAAACAGATGACGAAAAAGTTGTGGGAAGCAGACATTACGCTACGTGTTGCTGTATAGTGCTCCTAAAAGTCCCTCAAACCACAGCTCATCCTCTCTCATAGTCCATAAAGTGCTCTAGGCTATAGCAGGAGCAACATATAGAATACAAAGGCAAAAAAATGATAGAGATCTGTTATCAAGTGACACTGCTGTTATCAAGTGACACTGCTGTCCCCAAGCAAGAAATTAGAAACGGCTTATTCCTGGGAAAACAGAAGAGAACCACATAAGTCACATACTGCCCAAGAGAGGTTACCACGCAACCCTAGCATCAAAGATGGTTGCATACTGTATAGGAGTGAATGGTTGCATCCCTATAATCCTTTCTATAATCTCTTTTCTACCGAAGTGTGCACTTGTTAATTTCCCACCATGGATTTAAAAAGGAAATTACTGGTTTAGCCCTACACCAATCCAAAGCGTTTATATTTGTAGGCAGTAGTAAACAAGTGCACACTTCAGGAAGTAGGAGATATTATTTGGAGGCATAATTACTCACATGACAGTAGAGTGAATGGTCACTATAGCTCTGAAGTGTGTTCTCCTGTAATCCTCCGTCAGATCAGACCACAGACAGTCTCATGAGGCTTTATTCACACACACATTTAAAGAACCCAGTGAGACCAGGTTCTCACTTCCAATGGTGCCCTGAGAACAACAGTTTAACAATGTGAGCAACAATTCAAACAAGATCACTACAGTTTCAACATTTCAAATAAATTAGTAGAAACAGTAGAAACAAATATATACAGTCAATCAATCAGAGCACTAAATTCACATGTCCCTTTCAAAGCAGAAAATGTATCATAGGAAGCAGAGTCCACTCTGCACTTGATGCTTTGTTTCCTGAGACGGCCGCAGTGCTTGCAGAAGTGACCGAAGGACAAGAAAAGTTCACCTTAGCTACAATATCGCATGACTCTCAAGGAGGAGGGAAGTTGCTCACTCAGACTACTGGCTCGAAATCATTAAAAGAAAAGTCAATCAGGTTTGCTGATTGACTCAAGCAGACATTATGATATCACATTCACATTCTGCACCAAGAGGTGTCAAAATGTCTTTTTCCCCAAGGGGTACTGTCGACAGGTGCCTCTTGTAAATGTCGCAGTCAGCGTTAGGAGAAGACAGTGTTGTCAGTGGATACGGCAAGGTTACCTGTGACCACAATTGGTCGTGTTTTCAATCCATCAGTGGGACCAATCTATCCATCAAGTCTGCTCCGAGTAGCAGTTGTTCAGTTTAGATTCCTGGTAAGATACACAGGGTGAACAAGCGATACGTCTTGGAATTGTGGTTTCAACATGAGTCGCATTGTGAGAGGCGAGGTACTCTGAGTGAAACCTCAAAGTTTAGTGTCGCATCATTCCGTTTTTAACCAACGTTTAGCTGGGTTCAAAGCCCTTTTGAGATCATTGAACAATGTTTGAGAGATGAGTGATATTGTCGAGCCTGAATCAATTAGCGCATCACAGGTTAAGCAGTCCTCCAGGGCTTTTTTGAAGTATGGCCTCTGAGTTGCTTTTTGTGGTCATATTCACCACAAAGTGTTGCAATGGCATGATGTGTCATTTGTGTTCATGGTTAAAACAGATCGACTCATTGGAGATTGAATGGAATTGGCTATTGCAATGTTTAATTTGATTGTTGCAACATTTGTATCGGAGTCTATAGTCAAAGCCTGTGGGCTTGTTTCTAAAGAGCGGGAGTAAGTTTATTGTTTACGTCCTCACTAATGGAGTTAATTTTGTCTGACCGGTTGTCCGGCAAATCCACACCTACATGATGACTTAGCGATCTCCATTTTTTTCAAATAGTTGGCGCTTTTGTACTTCTCTAAGCAGAGCTTCTGGAGAGTATTGGTCTATGCTTTGGTCGTCATTGAACCTTTTGTTAACCTTGTGCCTGACACTGTGTTGGGTGCAGGAACGTAGTGATCAAGTTGATTGTAGAGGTAGTTGTTTCGCTGATGACGTACTTTATAGATGTTTTGACCACGGTTGTTATTGGTATCGTGGTTTCGTGATAGATACCTTTGTTGTGCGTCAAAACTCAACGCTCCTATCTCTGTTAACGCACATTCTAACTGGAGTGAGTGCTCCTGTTCAACTTTTGATGCCTCAAAAGAAGTGCTCGCAAGCCCTCAGTTCTGAGAGCCAACGTTGGCTGTAGGGCCCAAGTAGTTAATGAAGATGGGAAACGTGCGACAGAAACATTTGTTTGAAGGGGAATAGCTCTTCCATTCGTTTCAGTGAGTAGGCCAAAGTAAGCTGAACGAAGCCTATAATAAAATGCTTGTGGGTGTTATTCCTAGCTTGTTTGACAGTTTTAGCCAGCGAACTGTCGAACCACTGATTTCTATTTTCAAAGCCGTGGCAAGTTTCTCGTAGCCGTTTTGCACGTGTTGCTGTTGTAGACGGATGAACCTTGTCACGTGTCTATTTGACATTCACGTCAACAGGTAAAGCACGTCAGTACCCGTAGCATTCAGGTAGCCATCCAAGGCACGGAGAGGTTGGCTTCATCCTGTGGGGAAATTGGGGCCAAGAGGAGAAGACAAGCTTTGGCTTTGTTAGCGAGGAGGCACCATATTACGCTGTGCCGAATGGCCAAGAGGAGAAGACCGAGGGACACCTGGGAGAGGCAAAGTCTGAAACCTTTTTCGTCTTCACACCTTTGTGTACTGAGCTCTGGTTGCGAGCTTGGTTGCTTGGTTTGGTAGTGACGCTGTAGTGTGTGACTGTTCTGGAATTCCTCCAGATGGTACCTAAGTGTGGTATTCAGCTGCATAGCAGGGTCCACTTGGGCGCTTAATATACTTATTTCAGACACTTGAGTGTCGCACTGGCTCTGTTCGGCCTCATACTTATCGGTCATGGTTTGCAGGTAGAAGTCTTGAGTGTGGAGCGAGAGATTCAGTGATCAGATTTCCTCTGCTTGATTGGAGATACATTTTTCCATCATTCTCACCTTGGTTCTCTCAATCATTTGAACAGCGACTTCAATGAGTTCAACTGTTTTTATCCAACTTGGTCATTGTGTTCATTAATTGATTGTCTTTGGTCTGCAGCATTTGGACTAGAACATTATTTCTTTGAGCAAATTTCATCAAAACTGCATGCATATTATCAAGTTGCGCACCCCTGTTTGTAGATAACTCGTCAGATTTATCTATTTTTGCATGGACTTCGTCGTATTTAGTTTTGGCTAAATCAAGATGTTCCTGTAGAAAACAATTTTGCTCCTGTAGAAGATGATTTTGTTGAAGAGTTTGTGCTCCTTCGTCATCATAAGTTTTCCCGGTTCTCTCCACCCGTCCCTTCATGTCAACTGTTTCTTGCTTTCGTGCTTCTGCTGTGCACTGCGTTTCTGGACCGATGAAATTCTGTGATGGTAGCCATACGTCAGGGCTAAATTGGAGAGAACCTTTACAAGGCCTGCGCCTGATGGTTTATTTGGGAGGGTGTTTTTCGCAATTTCAGCTGTTTTTTTCAATAATGTCATAGTTGGGTTTATATCGCTGCAATTAATTTCAATCCTTCTATGAGTGAGTTCACTAATTAGCGGGGGAATGGGGACCACATTCTTGATAGCTTTCACATTATAAATGTTTTTTTATAAAAATGTTTTAATCAATCATCAATACTTGATCAGTAATGTGGGAGTTGGGCTTCAATGAGCTTGCAAAAGCAAATTGAATTGATTTATCAATGTTAATTTTACCTTTATTTAACTAGGCAAGTCAGTTAAGAACAAATTCTTATTTTCAATGATGACCTAGGAATTGGGTTAACTGCCTTGATCAGGGGCAGAATGACAGATTTGTACCCTGTCAGCTAGGTGATTTGAACTTGCAACCTTTTGGTTACAAGCCCAACGCTCTAACCACTAGGCTACCCTGATGAATCATACCTGTATAGGCTATCTGGAAATTAAACTTAATTTAACCTGAACGCGTTGCTGTATCGAGGTTAATGTGGAAAAGTTTAAAATGTCTCATTGGTTGTTACAATTCATTTGGTCCTTATCCATAGATCAACCTGGTAACAGGTGTGTTTGGTAATTTAACTTCCTTGTTAAATAGAATGAGACAATGATATCCAATCAGTTGAGATTCATTGGATATTATAAAGTGTTACACTTCACACATGTGAGGAGATCTTGTCCCACACAATGGATTTTTTACTTGCAATTCTTCACCACAAAGGGTCAATTACCCCTGAAAGCTGAACTCACAAGGGATTCCCACAAGGCGGAACTTCTGTCACCCAAATCACAGGGTAACGCCTTGAAAGCTGAAATCACACAGGATTCCCGCAAAGCTTGGGATTTCGCTGTGAACAAAGAGAAATGGCTGCTCTCCCTTTATTAGCTTAGCATCGAATGCAGAGCTAGATGTCCTTTTCAAGAATGTTCACTTCCAGCACAGACAGTAGTCCCCGTCAATACAGGACCAGGGGTTTACTAATGACGTCTTACTTTCAACCCAATCTGCGTTTCTTTGCTAGCAATGTTTACCGGAGTACGCAGTAATAAGAAATACTCACCGTGGTCTACCCACGCTACTGAAACGCGAGCAATAGAGAGACAATGCTTTGCGTCGGCCAACAAATATATATCGCAAATTTCTTAAAATCGTCTGGCCCAATATGTCCCAGCTCTTAGAAATTCGGTAATTCACCCTACACCGATCCTTACTCAGTATGCAACCCTGGAGGCAATCCTCTTAGTATCTTGTTTAAATGAAAACGCGCACACACACACCACAACAATCCTGCCCACAGCGTTTATTGGTGTATAACGTAATCTGCTACACATTTCATATAGACTGAATTCAACAGCAATGTCTAAATCTGTTTTAGGTTCCTCACATGGGGGCTCCAATGTCATGACGAGACTTTCATTAATCTGATGACTAATTTATTTAATCCACTAACTATGTTTAATTGTTACCCGATTTAAATGAATCATGTATAACAATGAACTCATTAGGAATTTGGGGCACCACGGAAGTTGTTAAACGAGTTACCGTCTCCCGAATTCAACTCTAGAAGATAAGTTATATATCGATAAAAGTCACTTATTAATCATTACCTCAGTCTCATTTTAAACAGTCGTAACTTTATTGGATCATTCCGTACCACCCAAATTGGTTTAATTATTTATTTACTAGATAAATAATAACACAGAATACATATACACACTTACATGAGACAAAAGGTCCCTAGTGGACTGTCAAGATATGAAGGCTTATTACAACAAAACGTTAGATGAAGAGGGGAAGAGATAGAGACAAAGGGACATTTATCGTGGATACATTCTAGGACTGTCCTCACATTAATCATACAGTTAAAGTCGGAAGTTAACATAAACAAGTTAATGACTCCCACCTAAGTGTTTCAACCACTCCACAAATTTCTTGTTAACAAACTATAGTTTTGACAAGTCGGTTAGGACATCTACTTTGTGCATGACAAAAGTAATTTTTCCAACAATTGTTAACAGACAGATTATTTCACTAATAATGCACTGATTCACAATTCCAGTGGGTCCGAAGTTTACATACACTAAATTGACTGTGCCTTTAAACAGCTTGGAAAATTGCAGAAAATGGTGTCATGGCTTTAGAAGCTTCTGATAGACCAATTGACATTAGTTTTATACATCAACACACTGATCATTTCCCACAATTGGATGTTAGAAATATTGTTCCAAAGTTCACTTTTTGGACGTTAAGAGTTTTTGAACAAAGACATTCCTTTGGTTCATACTTGAGTGCCAGAGAGTCCTATGCTACATAAGATGTATGACTCCCGCTCTTCTGTGGGTGAGAGAGGGCCTGATTATTTGTCAAACATTGCCAAGCTGATCTGAGCCACTGGATCCTCACGTGTAGTCATGACAATGTAAAGCTTTTTGCTTTCATAAATAAATTAAAATAAAATCACAATAAAATTAAAATTAAAAAATAAATAAATTAAAAAATAAATAAATAAATTAAAAAAAAAATGTTTTTATAAATAAATATGTGTTCTTCAGAAGGTTGTGGGGCATTCAATGTGTTTTACAATTGGAACAGGTTACTCCAGTATATCTCTAGTGATAGATTGATAAAGCCATCACTTGCTGCTCCAGAATCAAACAGCCTATGAAATATGATGCAATCCACAAACAGAATGGAAAACTGCGTGAAGGCCCATAATAAAGAAACAGGTCAGGGGATTGTGTACATTCAAAATGAAGGTTACTGAATGTTAATATCCATGGAGAGAGAATGGTAAACGGTAGTTGTGTCAAGACAAATGCTGTAAAAACACCTGGCAGGATGGGGCCATTGGCTCACACTGCTTACGCCAAATCCATACTCTGCCATCAGCATGACGCAACACGAACTGGGATTCGTCAGACCATGTTTTCCACTCTTCAGTTGTCCAGTGTTGGTGATTGTGTGTCCGCTTTTGCCGCTTGTTTTTAACTGATAGGAGTGGAACCTAGTGTGGTCATCTGCTGCAAGTTCCGAGATGCCGTTCTGCACACCACTGTTGTCCTGCACTGTTACTTGGCTGTTTGTGGCCCGCCTGTTAGCTTGCACAAGTCTTGTTATTCTCATTTGACCTCTCATCAACGAGCTGTTTCACACAGGACTGCCGCTGATTGATGTTTTTTGTTTGTCGCACCATTTTTGGTAAAGCCTAGACACTGCCATGCATGAAAATCCAAGGAGCCAGTCCATTTCAGAGATACTGGGAGCAGCGATCTGGCACCGATGATCATACCACACTCAGTCGCTTATGTCACTCGTGTTGCCCATTCTAATTGTCGATCAAACACTAACGGAGTCTCTCGATGTCTGTCTGCCTGCTTTATATAGCAAGCCATGTGACTGTAGGAGCAAACTATTTTCATGAAGAGGATGGTGTGCCAAATAAACTGGCCAATGAGTGTACATGTTTCTAAATGAACACATGTCAACATACATGGATTCCATCAACCTCCACAACACCCCCACATTATTGTGCGCACGTGTGTCTGTGTGCTTCTCTATCGCCATCTATGACAGCGTGTGGTTATCGCTTCTCTTCCCTGTGAACAGTTCAAAATCAAATCAAGTTCAGTATATGTATTCGCTTTTATTTTTACTTGCTTATAGGGGAGATGTGGTACCAACCTTCACATCTCTGTATAGTTATTTTCCCGCAAGATAGCTCACCCAACAAACCATGCTCTCCATTACCTGCACACATATGTCATCTACATTTGACATTCTAGTCATTTAACCAGAGCAATGTAAGACAACCAACCACACAGTATCACAATCATTTTAAAATAACCAAGTTCTGTGTTAGTAAAATAACAGTAAAATTAAAGACTTGTACGCCTAACCTTTAACCTTAACTTGGTTTAACCTGTACAGAAAAGGAAATGAACAGAAC
Source organism: Oncorhynchus masou masou (assembly GCF_036934945.1). NCBI lineage: Eukaryota > Metazoa > Chordata > Actinopteri > Salmoniformes > Salmonidae > Oncorhynchus > Oncorhynchus masou. The sequence continues at coordinate 4,624,116 of NC_088231.1, read as the reverse complement.
AAAAAGGCCAATGTTCTGCGGTTAGAGGCAAAAGGACAGCCACCTGCAGCACACAGCCAACATTCGCTAACACTGAACCCAAAACGGCTGTGCAGTGTGCCATCGTGCATACATTTATTTTGTCCCCCAACACCAAAAGCAATCGACACGCAGGTTAAAATATCGAAACAAACTCTGAACCAATGACAATTTGGGGACAGGTCGAAAAGCATTAAATACAGTGGGGCAAAAGAATTTAGTCAGCCACCAACTGTGCAAGTTCTCCCACTCAAAAGATGAGGACTGTCATTTTCATCATAGGTACAATACAACTATGACAGACAAAATGAGAAGAAAAAAAAATCCAGAAAATCACATTGTAGGATTTTTTAATAATTTATTTGCAAATTATGGTGGAAAATAAGTATTTGGTCAATAACAAAAGTTGATCTCAATACTTTGTTATATACCCTTTGTTGGCAATGACAGAGGTCAAACATTTTCTGTAAGTCTTCACAAGGTTCACACACGGTTGCTGGTATTTTGGCCCATTCCTCCATGCAGATCTTCTCTAGAGCAGTGATGTTTTGGGGCTGTTGCTGGGCAACACAGACTTTCAACTCCGTCCAAAGATTTTCTATGGGGTTGAGATCTGGAGCCTGGCGAGGCCACTCCAGGACCTTGAAAGGCTTCTTACGAAGCCACTCCTTCGTTGCCCGGGTGTTGTGTTTGGGATCATTGTCATGCTGAAAGACCCAGCCATGTTTCATCTTCAATGACCTTGCTTATGGAAGGAGGTTTTCACTCAATCTCACGATACATGGCCCCATTCATTCTTTCCTTTACACGGATCAGTCGTCCTGGTCCCTTTGCAGAAAAACAGCCCCAAAGCATGATGTTTCCACCCCCATGATGTTTCCACCCCCAAATTGAGTTACCAAAAAGTTATATTTTGGTTTCATCTGACCATATGACATTCTCCCAATCTTCTTCTGGATCATCCAAATGTTCTCTAGCAAACTTCAGACTGGGCCTGGACATGTACTGGCTTAAGCAGGGGGATACGTCTGGCACTGCAGGATTTGAGTCCCTGGCGGCGTAGTGTGTTACTGATGGTAGGCTTTGTTACTTTGGTCCCAGCTCTCTGCAGGTCATTCACTAGGTCCCCCCATGTGAGATTTTTGCTCACCGTTCTTGTGATCATTTTGACCCCACTGGGTGAGATCTGGCGTGGAGCCCCAGATCGAGGGAGATTATCAGTGGTCTTGTATGTCTTCCATTTCCTAATAATTGCTCCCACAGTTGATTTCTTCAAACCAAGCTGCTTATCTATTGCAGATTCAGTCTTCCCAGCCTGGTGCAGGTCTACAATTTTGTTTCTGGTGTCCTTTGACAGCTCTTTGGTCTTGGCCATAGTGGAGTTTGGAGTGTGACTGTTTGAGGTTGTGGACAGGTGTCTTTTATACTGATAACAAGTTCAAACAGATGCCATTAATACAGGTAACGAGTGGAGGACAGCTGAGCCTCTTAAAGAAGAAGTTACAGGTCTGTGAGAGCCAGAAATCTTGCTTGTAGGTGACCAAATACTTATTTTCCACCGTAATTTGCAAATAAATTCATAAAAAAATTCTACACTGGGATTTTCTTTCTCATTTTGTCTGTCATAGTTAGAGTGTACCTAAGATGAAAATTACAGGCCTCTCATATTTTTAAGTGGAAGAACTTGCACAATTGGTGGCTGACTAAATACTTTTTTGCCCCACTGTATGTATGGCAATTTAACTAGTTAGATCGCACTTGCTAACAAATTTGTCCTATTTCGCTAGCTTGCTGTTGCTAGCTAATTTGTACTGAGATATAAAACATTGAGTTGTTATTTTACCTGAAAAGTATAAAGGTCCTCTACTCCACCTATTAATCCACACATAAAACGGCCAACCTAATAGTTTCTAGTCATCTCTCCTCCTTCCAGGTTTTTTCATCTTTGAACTTATATGGTGATCGCATCTAAACTTTCATAGTATTACCACGACCACCTGCAAAACAGTTAGTCTTTCAATCACCCACGTCGGTATAACCACTTAGGAGATGGCACGTGGGTACCTGCTTCTATAAACCAATGAGGAGATGGGAGAGGCAGGACTTTCCGCACGATCTGCGTCAGAAATAAAAGGAGTTCTATTTCAGCCCTTGGCATCGCAGACGCTCGTTGGTGCGCGAGCAGTGTGGGTGCAATAATTGAATACCATGGATTTCTACATTTATTTTGTGACACTCGCGATGTGTCCGGTCTGGTCAGCATGTTAGATGTTTCATGTCCTTTATGACTTCCACCTGTTTACGCAGGCAGCCCAATTCTGATATGTTCCCCAATTATTGATCAGAATATGGTTGTATGTGAAAAACGCAGCTTTAGTGTTTGACGTGTGAAGGCTTCAGTCTATCTTCCACTTGCTGTGAACTACACAACAACAAGCGCAACAATAGCATCTTAATGGAAATACATACTGCAAGAGCATTTGCTCATAAGCCCATTTTTAGATACAAAGGGTATGATGAACTAAGTTTATTTCAGCTCATGGAGATGAGGGTCTTTGTTTGTATTTTTCAGTGTTGTACCTTACTTTGCTAGACGTGGGCTGATAAAAATGCAACTTAAATGTTGTTGTTTCCATCCTAACATGTGTCAACTACAGCGTTGACCTGATCCTGGTGCTCCAGCTCAGAAAATTACATTTCCACCAAAACAAACAGCTTTTGTACAGATCTGACATTTACTAATTTCATTATGACTGTTATATGATTGAGTAGAGTTCATTGCACATACATACTGTATAGCACTGGTATTTATTTGTCAGTTGCATGCTGTGTGCATTTTTTCATTGTGCTTGATGAAAATGCGATATTATTGTTTTTTTTAGGTCATTAACATTTGTTTGAAAACCGTGATTAGTAGTATGTAAACAAGTAAATGAGTTAAATCATGGCACCACATCCACACCCTGAAATGCGGACTGCCAAACCTGATGATCTCATGGGCATGTTTAAACGTGTGGATGAATGCTTTTATGTAGGTTTGTCCTACCTGTATCTCCGCTCTAGAGTCTCTGTTATGTTCTCCACTATTTACCAAACTGCATTAAAGCCTGATAGGAAGGTTTCTGTAGTGTTCTTAACCATATTGGACATAAGTGTCATAGTCATTAACTTATTCACTTTATATTAACTTCGTATGTATTTGACACTATTGTATTTCAACCAGACACAGCATACAACTACCACCAAACTTAGTGATGTAAAAAAAAAAACACATGACAACTGAAAAACATACTCAAAATGCAAAGCCTTTTAACAGTTCCACCCAGAACAAGCTGCCATTTATGGTTAAAAAAAAAAAATTACTCTGCAAAAAAGGCTGAGGCCACCATGGCATTAGCTATCGCTGAACACTGTTCTATGCTGGTATGTGATCACATTGGAGAAGCTGCTTTCTCAGAAAAAAAGGATCCAATCCTTAGTACAACGCAATACAGATAAGAAAGATTCAAACATGATTAAATGTTTCTTTAGACACAAATACCCCAGTTTAGTTAATAACATACAGCTCATGAGAAAGTGCAGACATACAGCTTAGAAGTTTATCAACTTTCAAAGAATAATTACTTTCCCATTGTTCCTCAAATGCAGTGTATGATATACCATTGTGTAGCTCTGTGTCTCTGCTTTTATCCAACGTTAAAAACACAATTTCAAATTTTGCTACATAAGACCGAATCAAGGCGGTCGGTCACATATGTCATTTACATAATTATTGCACGTTCAGGTTTCAGTGGCAATTGGTGGGGCAAATTCAACTTATTTTTTAGATGCATGCCAGCAAAGCCACTACAGAACACCACACCAAACAATACATTAATTGCACTATAACAGTGACAAACGGAGCCCACAAACTGTTAGGGCCTACATGTCCCAACAGCAGAACTTTCTTTTCAACCCCATGGAGTGAATCCTTACCACCGCTACACCTGGCTGTCAGTGGAGCCTTGTCTGGCAGCGAAACAGTTAATTCAGCCTCATTTACTGCCTTTAAAAAAAACATAGCTGATATGGCTGACTTTCTCAAACAAATGTGTTTTCTACTGACAATTTAAATGTACAAACTATGGCAAAAGGGAACGATGAGCAGATGAGGCAATCCGTAATTTCGATTAAGACATTAATGAGCAAGCTAAAACGGACGTAATCAATCTAACTATTTGTTCAGCACTTTTGAAATGTATAGCGACAGAATTCAGAACATGGGTCATCCTTACAGTATTCTCGCTGTACACCAAGTCAGAACTGTAGGATATATAAAAGAGACATAAGCAGACAATGAAAGCTCTTACAATATTTGATTGATGGGGGGTGTATGTGCTCAAACTAAACAAATTGCACACCCACAGACTCTTGGGGAATTATTACAAGAAGAGGGGAACGCAGCATAATCTGAGTAAATAATTTAGCAAAACTGTTTTGAACTGGAATAGGCACACAATTCCAGTCAAAATAGAAGACTGTCAGAAATATCATTACTATATCCAACCCAACTCCATTTGTTGCCACTATCATATATCAGTGGTTTTCAAACTTTTGATCCACTACCACCAAAAAGTAATGTTGCAAAACTTGGGACCCGCTCGCAAGTCCATGTATGTGTGAACACTAAATCATGCGCACAAAATCGCTGCGCAAATGTAGCTTGTCATTACAGCATAAGGGTTGATGCATTTTCAAAACGCCAGATACAGAAATAAACTGTTTTACACCTGCATTTGGAGCAGAAATTAATTCATTTTAGGATCCAATTTCAACTAGGAGTACTCCTTGCCAGCCGGGTAGCCCTGTTCTTCCTCGTTACCTAACCACGACCAACACCGATGTAATGGATTAGTAATTATTGGTAGATTACATTGCCACAACATTAGGGAAGATCATGTCATGACATTACCAATAATTACCAATCCATTTGTTGGGGTTGGTTGCGGTTATGTAATATGTTTGCTGGACTAGGCCCATCTGAAATATTAAACTGATAAATCAGATCGCCAGGTAGCCTATTAGTGTTCTGGCAAAAATATCTCCCTCGTAGTTTTTTAAACGGTATTTTATATGTATAAACTATTCTTTCGTCAGGTGAAAATGGAGTAAATTGCCACATCCAACGAGCATCATCTCCTGTTGTCTGATTTTCCCAATTTCCCAGTATTGGTTCACCACTACATTCTTACATGCCAAACCCACATCCTCACACAATGACTGCAGAGTGCTGTGTTAGTATCAAGCAGGTCACACATGACACAAATCAGTATTTGAAGTCCATCATCACTCGGTCTAATTTCCAAGTATAATGATATCCTGTCCAGTCCATTATGTGGTACAAAATAGAAACAATGCTGTATTAACAAAGCTTTCTCTCAAGCTTTTAGTAGCCACTATCAGAGTCAGTACGGTTTTCAGAGGACTGGGGAAACAAATCAACAAGTCCAAACCTGTTCATAAGATGAACAGGTTCAGGCAGTCAGTTGATGGTTGTCTTTTGAAAATCAACACAACACATCACATCACTACCACTTCATATTTTCAAACATGGTGGTGGCTTCAATGTGTTATGGGTATGTTTGTCATCGGCAAGGACTAGAGCGATTTTTGGGGATAAAATAAATGGAATAGAGCTAAGCACAGGCAAAATCTTAGAGGTTGACTCAGGGGTGTGAATACTAATGTAAATGAGATATTTCTGCATTTAAATTGTCAGTACTTTTTTTAGATTTAAAAAAATATGTTTTCACTTTGTCATTATGGGGTTGTGTGTAGCTGGATGAGAGGAAAATAAATGTAATCCATTTTTAATTCAGGCTGTAATACAACAAAATGTGGAATAAATCAATGGGTCAAGGGGCAGCAGGTAGCCTAGTGTTTCGAGGATTGGGCCAGTCACCGAAAGGTTGCTGGATCGAATCCCTGAGCTGACAAGGTAAAAATGTCATTCTGCACCTGAACAAGGCAGTTAACACACTGTTCCCGGTAGGCCGTCATTGTAAATAAGAATTTGTTAACTGACTTGCCTAGTGAAATAAAAAAAAGTAGGAACTTCAATTTCCATAAAAATCTCCCTTTTACATCAATTAATGGTTTACACAAAAGTAAGAGTTGCATCTGCAGATCTCAAGTCAGAACACCGCCATGTCTATACTCCAGCAAGTATGGTCAAGTTATTAATGGTAAACTAAGTAAATACCAGACAGACATTAATTACAATCTGTCCTAATTAATAAAAAGTGTCAGGTGTGCAGTGCATTTTAAGCCTAGCATCACTCATCTCATCCACAAAAAGGTATAACATTGGGAAATGGCTCATTCTCGGGTTGGCCAAAACATTGTTAATAGGTTGAATGAGCCTGATTACAAACAGGCAAGTCTACAAGATCATTTTGTGGGTGTAGTCTGATATCACAGATGAAGGTGATGACATGCCAGCATAAAAACCTAGTCCAGAGAGCAGCAGCCGGCAGGCTTTGTTCCAGTGAAGCACTAACAAACTGATTAAAACAATTAGCTTATTATGGTCTTCATTCAAAAGAACCATTCATTCAGTTGAGCTGGAACAAAAGCATGCATGAACTTCAGCCCTAGCAGACCATGGATTGGACACCTTTGGTGATGTACTCACCATGGGTTCTATAATCAACTCTATATTCTAAGATGTCAAACACAGTTGTGTTCTTTCATTTGCAAGAATACATATGTGTAAACTGCAGTACGAGTTACACAACTATTGTAGAACAACCAGTGAAGTTGTGAAATCTAGTTTAGTTGGGAAGAATGCCAACCCAGTATGCCTGCTTTGCCAACCCAGTATGCCTGCTTTGCCAACCCAGTATGCCTGCTTTGCCAACCCAGTATGCCTGCTTTGCCAACCCAGTATGCCTGCTTTGCCAACCCAGTATGCCTGCTTTGCCAACCCACACCACTTGTAAGCTAATACCAGACATTAGATTTCATAATGTGAAGAAGCAGGCCGACACTAGCCTCATATAACCATCCTGATCTTACAATGTGTTTCGCTACAAAGATAGTGAAACACTTTGTAATGCTTGCGAGATCAGGATGGTTATACCAGGCTAGGCCTATACCCCAAGCACATACCGAGTTGTTCTGAAAAGCCGAAAATGTTGTTTACAAAAATGTAAATGTTAAGAAGAAATGGAAGCTCACATAAGACGGATTGCAGCTTCAGTTACAGTAATGCAGCAATGTGATTAGCAGTTGCTAAACATTCAGGACCGTAAGGGACAGTTCTGAGTAATGAAATGCCATAGACCTAATAAGGCAATATTATGAACAATGACTATGGTCATCTTCAGTGGGTTGTCTAATGCGAACACCTGAGTAAAGTTTCTTCAACCCTCTGAGGCATCTGCACCATCATGTCCTCCCTACAAAAAAATAACAAAGTAGTTCTTTACTTTAACACTTAAAGCACAGAGACCGAGAAAAAACATTACGTATAATACTAACTGACATTACACATTTCTGTGAGTGTTCCGTTTTTTCCTTGTGTCAGCTGTGGTCTTTTCTGGACAATGTGATTCCTAATTTTACCAAGCGTCTGTCTGTCTGTCTGTCTGTCTGTGTGTGTTATGATATACATATATACATACATACATACATACATACATACATACATACATATATACATATATACATACACACATATATACATATACATATTAGAGTTCGAGAGAAGATAAAAGGAGGGACATACTGAACTCCTACAAGCATGCCTTCTTCCATTTACTTAGTGTAGGCTCCATACACTATACATAAATACATACAGTTGAAGTCTTATGTTGGAGTCATTAAAACTCGTTTTTCAACCACTCCACACATTTCTTGTTAACAAACTGTAATATTGGCAAGTCGGTTAGGACATCTACTTTGTGCATGACACAAGTCATTTTTCCAACAATTGTTTACAGACAGATTATTTCACTAAATCACAATTCCAGTGGGTCAGAAGTTTACATACACCAAGTTGACTGCCTTTAAACAGCTTGGAATTCCAGAAAATTATGTCATGGCTTTTGAAGCTCTGATTGACTCAAATGATGTCAATTAGCCTATTGGAGGTGTACCTGTGGATGTATTTCAAACCCTACCTTCAAACTCTGTGCCTCTTTGCTTGACATCATGGGAAAATCAAGACATCAGCCAACACCTCAGAAATAAAATTGTAGACCTCCACAAATCTGGTTCAGCCTTGAGAGCAATTTCAAAACGCCTGAAGGTACCACGTTAATCTGTACAAACAATAGTACGCAAGTATAAACCCGTCATACCGCTCAGGAAGGAGGCGTTCTGTCTCCTAGAGATGAATGTACTCTGGTGCAAAAAGTACAAATCAATCCAAGAACAGCAAAGGACTTGTGAAGATTCTGGAGGAAACAGGTACAAAGTATCTATATCCACAGTAAAATGAGTCCTATATCGACATAAGCTGAAAGGTCGTTCAGCAAGGAAGAAGCCACTGCTCCAAAACCACCATAAAAAAGCCAGACTATGGTTTGCAACTGCACATGGGGATAAAGATTGTACTTTTTGGAGAATTGTCCTCTGGTCTGATGAAACAAAAATAGAATGGTTTGGCCATAACGATTATCGTTATTTTTGGAGGAAAAAGGGGGATGCTTGCAAGCTGAAGAATAGCATCCCAACCGTGAAGCACGGGGTGGCAGCATCATGTTGTGGGGGTGCTTTGGAGTCTGCAATCATTGCCCAAATCGGGATTCGCCTGCAGTTTTCTTTAGTCCACCAACAGCAGCCAGGGGCCGTCAACATGGTGACAAATCAAATGTTTTCAATAGCTCTTTAACCATTACTTCTAAAACTTTTGAAACTGGTTCCAGCTAACCCGATGGCAGAGACACATTGTACACACTTTGTTGATTTACATCTCACACTATTTTAAATTATTTATTTAAACATTTTAAATTCAATAGCTCATTATGAACCTGAACACAGTGTGCCTACACATTGCACACACGTTTGTTTGTCCATTTGCATCATGAGATTTTACGATAATTTTCTAAAGTTTTAAATTTCAAAAGCTCCTTAGTCTCATGACCTACTACCCTCAAGCTACTTTCAGAATATCTACCGACTAGCCTTATATATTGCACAAACTTATGTTTGTCCATTTTCATCTTGCATGATTTCACATGAATTTTCAATGTTTTTCAAGCTTTCTAATTTCAATAGCTGCTTGGTCATGTGACCAACTGGACTCAACCAAGGTTCAGAATGTCCACGGACTGGCGGAGATGGACGCGCAGGCGTCCAGTGTGGTAATGTGACTGTTCCCGGAGGAACGGGCGGGAGCCCCGGGGAGAGTTCTCTTTTCTTTGTGATAGCAGGGAGCCCTGGAATGGGTTTGCCAGAGAGGGGGCCCAAGCCTTGAAAGCGTTGCGGTTCCGGCGGTGTCTGGTGAGCTCTCATTGGCCCTTGAAACTCTGGGGGAGATGGTGTAAATCTTGCGCCGGGCTTTAGCCATATCCGCAGCAGGTCTCCAAGGTGAACAGCCACTGGCATGTTAGAACAATGTAGGTAAGGGAAGTTGGAAAGTCACATCCTAAACTTCGGGATAAGGATTGGATCTAAGGGCTGGGTCGGTTGGGCTGGGGTGTGAAGTGGGAATCGAGTCACAGCTGGGGAGCAGTCGCTCCTTCGCCATCCTCTCGCCACTGGCTAGGAGACAAATTGTCTCCAGCATGTTAGGACAGTGGGGGTAAGGGAGATAACAAGGTAACCTTCTAGCAGGGCTCTTCTAATCCCTCCCAGTATGTCACCTGTTTTCAGGTGTCGCTAACGATGCAAACCAAACGGCAGTTACCTCGGCACTAGTCCGTACGCAAAGAGTCCTGCAGATGGTGACGGCTGTTGATCGTTAACGGAAGGCGGCAGTCGGTTCTGGAATATGGGGCTTTCAGTCAAGCATGAAAATAAGATGGTTCCACCAGACTCAATGATTTGCTGTGGGGCTCTTGTAAGTTAATCCTGACCTTGACAGAAACCAATCAGTGAATGATGGCTTGAACACATGCCTGGCTTTGGCTAGGAGGGGGGGGTTAAATCTTGGAAGACGGCTGATGAAAGTGTACTACTGGCATCAGTCTGATCAGAGCATATGCGGTGAAACGTTTAAACACACGTCCCCGTATACTTATCTAACTCTAAATCGTCAAAGTTTGAAACCAAAGCTGGCCTCGGCTGGACCCGTTAACAGTGGAGCACTAAATGGAGATGGAATGTGCTTAGTGGTTATAGACACTGCCAGGTCTCAGGTCTGCCTGCGGGACTCTATACATTCTATGTGGGAGCTCTGCTCTATGCTCCTTGGATCATGTAATGGAGATGGCATGTGCCTTACCATTTGCTGACACTACCAGGCCTTAGGCCTACCTGAGTGTGGGACACCACACATTGTAGGTGACGAGGTCTCCTCTACACTCACTAGACTAGAGGCGGAGACTAAACCCATTGGCCCCGCAGTGATATGGAATTGCATGGATCTGACTCATGCCCTACGAAGTGGGGAGAAGTATCTACAGCTTTTCTGAGGAGGGAGGCCTACATTTATGTGGGTAGTACCATCCATGCCAATTGATTTGCTGTGGATCCATAAAACAGATGGAAGAAGCCTAGGTTCCCACCGGGCACAGATCACTGAATGTAAACTTTGATGAAGTTCAAAGGAGCGTATCCACCTGTTGCGTTTGCACTCAAATCACCCAAGTACATATGTGCTTGGCTGAGGAGCCAATGGTGTGAAGATACCATCTGTGGAACTATGACTGAATGCCTCTAAGTCAGAATCCCCCATAAATGTAACGATACGTAGCGCCACGGATCTTCGGTTGGCCTGGGATAGCCTGCCTCTTTTGGCAGGTGAGATGAACCATTCGTGATGATGTTGGGGTGCGGCCGGATGAGTTGCCGCCCCTCTCCTAATGTGCATAGCATGTTTGTGGGGAACCTGGTTCTAAACAACTCGTAGGCGACCTGATTCTGGGTCAGGGTTTCGTATGTAGAAGAGCAGCTCACTCGCTGCGATCTATTGAAAGTCAGCCCTCGATCCAAGCTTTTGTTGTGACGAAAGGAGTCTTCCTCCACCATCCTCATTCTTTACTTAGGGGTTACCAGGTGCACGCAGAAGAGCCAGACAGAGTGAGAGAGAGCCCCAGCAGGCGGGTAGATGGATATGGATGGGTTAGAGGGCTAGGTGATGGTCACCCATCCAACCAGGCCCGTCCTCTGTTATATGACTGTGAGTCAGGTTGGGACTCGCTGTGGAAGTCAAAGGGTCACCAGGTGCACAAGTAGGCCTCCATACAAGGCGAGGGGGCACTCAGAGTCCGAGCAGGGGTAGCCGGACTCGGGGGCTAGGGGCAGCACTCAAGCCATAGAGGTTGGAGTGGGGACTTAGTCTCTGAGCTGGAAAAAAAGTGGGTGGGTCACCAGCCTGTGTCGGGTTACCAAGTGCATGTGGTTCCTGACAGCCAAAATATAGACATCTTAGTGTCCCAGGAGGGGTGCTTAAGTATGGGTGCCCCGGTTCACCTGGTGGGCAAGGTTATGGAGCTGGCTGAGCCCCTCCCGGGACATGGTGATAGATGATGCCCAGTGAGAGGGGTGTTGACCGGGTAGGGAGAATAGGTGTGGAGGACTAGAGATCTGTAGTTCCAGGGAGTAAGCTCAGGCCTAGGGAGAGGGCAGGCAGGCGGGCAGGGAGTGTAGGCTTAGAGGCCTGGAGTCAGAGGTCCCCAGGTCAATGGGGGCATGCCTGGAGGTCAGGAAGGCTCCAGGGGGAAGGCCCAAGTGAATAGGTGTGTGAGTGGCACTGTCCTTCAGGGGGCAGAGCAGGCAAATTCATGTCAAATTGTGTGAGATGAAAATGTGCAAATTAAAGGGTGTGCAATATAGGATAGTCAGTGGACATTCTGAACCTTGGTTGAGGTCAGTAGGTCACATAACCAAGGAGCTATTGAAATTCTAAAGTTTACAAAATTAATGTAAAAACATGTGAGATGAAAATGGACAAACTAAAGGGTGTGCAATGTGTAAGCCCACTGAATGTACATTCTGAACTGTGTTTGAGGTCAGAAGGTCACTTGACCAAGGAGCTTTATAGAATGTAAAAAAAGTTTGTTTGCGCTCCCCTAACTAATTAAACTCTGAATAAGGAATGTTGCTCACATTTCCAAGTGTTTATTAGCTTTGGAAAGTGAATTAATGTCAAAATCGTGAAAATAAGACCTGTGCAATGTTGTGCACAATTTTTCCAACATCATGACACTTATTTGGAGTCTGTGGCCTAAGTGGTTTGAAAGCCCAAATATCTGGTGAATATCCATCCTGAAACCGTCTTTATCTTGGTCTTAAGTTAGTAGGCTAAATAGTGCATACAAAACAAAAGAAAAGAGTTGGCTATAGACTACATGGGGGCAAAAGCGCACTCTGATAAATTATAATGAGGTAATCAGTCAGCACAAGTTGTTGCATCTCCATGTGACTGACTGCTTCTATATACCTTTTTTAAAGTATTTCAATAAGGCATCATACAAATTGACACATTTTGATCTTATGAAAAGGCAGAGGCTATATGAGTAATTTAGTCTACATTCAAATTTGACACCAATTATTTTTGGAATGCTTTTTACAATTTGCTGATAGCCCATGTTTGGTTAGCATGTTCAGGTATGACATTCCTCTCCTTGTACTCCGTGTCATCTGGTATCATAACTGGCGATTTCCCCCTGGCAGTGAGAGCTGTTCAGTGGTGTGTTCTGTGGACATCGGGAGAGATGTGACTCTGTTGTGGTACGGTAGAGAGGAGAAACTGAACCAGACTAACAGCACTGTTCTCACCCACAACCTCTTACCGGGGAAATGGCAGGTTTTGATACCAGAGCTGTATACTTTTTGCGCGACTTTATTCGTGGGGAATGGTGTTCAAAAAGGACAAGGACTATAGGCTAAACAATAGATTGACAACGAATTAAATGTATAAATTAATAACAGTAGGTCTAAAAGGCTAGCCTGTACATTGAGAAGACATGCCTGTATATTACAACAGTAACAAACACTAACACAAAGTACTTCTACATGAATAGCCTACTTACCGATGAAGAAACGTACTGATATTCCCAAATATTGAAGCGTTGTCATTTTCGAGTTCTCTATTGCTGGGACTTCAGCGGTCTCTTCACAGCCGCTTTATTTGCACCACTGTGTTTCGTCCTTGTGTTCACCTACTCAACATGGCATTGTATTGGCTGGTTTGGGTAGTTGCTTACGAGGGGGATGTTCCAGTTAGAATCGTCCCAGTGAACAATCACCAAACCAGCGGTAAGTTGTTGGTTGCCAAGCACTGTACATCAAAAATGATTCTTATACTCTCAAGTGATGATTTAAATGTACAATTTATATCAAATTGTTTGTAAATGTTATGCGAACATCACATATAAGATGCAGCGGTTTTTGGAGAATATTTGTTGTGCATTTTGTTGTAAAGAATTCCCGCCAGTACTTGCTAGCAACTTACTGCGTCTGGTGGGGGGGGGTTCATATATTTTGTACAGTGCGTGAGTGCAGAGTTGGATGGTGAGACGTGTATTGCATGACGTGCAATTTTGTGCCGTTCCTAACAGGTACATTGTTAAAGATATTATATTGTAATTGTATTATTTTGGCAACTGGCTCAGTGAACAAGCACCAAACCACCGTGCGTGAGTGCAGAGTTGGGTGGTGAGACGTGCATTGCATGACGTGCAATTTTGTGCCGTTCCTAACAGAATCAGAATAAAGCTACATGACTGGTGCTACATGTTGGAGTTCCGTGTCGATGACCGATTGTACACAACGCAAGAAGAGTACTGTTACACTTGTTTTGATTACTTGTGGCAGTATGCCAACCTGGGCGATACTGGGTTTGGTCTCGTGGTATTGGGGCGCTGAGGGTTTGTTTTAGTTGTCTGGTGATGTAGATGCAAAGTAAACTGTAATAGTGGGTCAATTGCCACATCCTGGTCCCAAAAGCCCAAAACATTTCATTTATATGGCCTTTATAGGAACATCTTTAAATCTCCGAGCTGTTTCCTAAAGCAATCTTTATTAATGTTGCACTTGATAAAGCTCGTAATCTAACGCTGATAAATAGTCTGAGTCCAAAGTGGACTACAAATAAAGTTGCCACTCTTTGCAAACCAGCGATGTACAAAAAGATGCTTCAAATTAAAACCGAGATGACTGCATTAAAATATTAAGTACAGTGGGAGAATAACATTCAAATGTATTTCATGTTCAATCAATTGAGTTATATATTTTGATACTCGTAGGTTGTAATATATCGAGACAAATTACAGACACGTGTAGCCTAACGTGCAATGATTTGCAGCCATAAGTGAAAATATATTTCTCGGAGCAATTTGTCCTGGGATATAAACATCGAGTATTTCAGGTAAACTACCAACTCAATGTTTATATACCAGGACAAATTAGCAAGCAAGTGCTAGCTAGCTAAATTGCCATAAATGTTTAATGCTTTTCGACCTTTCTCCAAATCAGTGTTGCCAACTTCTCATTAAGGAAAGTAGCTATTAGCTGTCCTAAAAGTCGCTAGAAGTTGCGAAATGACATCAACACCTACTTTGCATAATTGACCATGTAATTGTGATGGACGCAGAATGAGAGTGTCAGGGTTTACCAGAATTGGACCCAGAAGCAGACCAGGACAAGGTGAGTATAAAGATGGTGAGTATTTATCAATGAGAACGTGGAGGTAGATAGTTCCGGGTGGAGGAGCGGGCAGCGGAGGTGGGTTGATGGGAGTGGATAGGCAGATCCAATGGATAACACACTGGCGACGAGCAGACAGGGATGGGGTATGGGTTCCGGGCGAATGGCTGTAGACAAAACAAACGGCGGTAAGTTAAAGGCAAGCAAGACGTACAAAACAATAAAACAAACTCTATACACTGGAGGCTGGTTCGTAGGCACAACATACTGTTCATAGCTAACGATCCGGCAGGGAATGGATGTCAGGTCAGAGCTTTTGAAGGGGAGAGGTGATGATCAGGACAGGTGTGCAGATTACTGATTTGATACAGGTGCGGGTGAACATCGATCTCCCAACAAGCAAATTCGCACGGCAACCAGACAGGGTGCGTTCCAGGACACCGGAAACACACTCCAGGACAGAAACACAGGCAAACACAGACTCAGGAAGCGGGATTCGTGACAGAGAGAGGAATAAATAATGTTTAGAACTACAAATGAGCAAGTTACAGAGAGTGAATAAGAACACACAGCGAATAAGAACCAGATATTTGAGGCCATACTCCTCCAGAACATTATGGACCCCATTGTTAATCCCCATCATAACAGAGGCATTAACAGTCCCTATCCCCAGGGGTTTCTCTTTTTAAGACAACACTTCGAGGAAAGCCACAACAGCACTGACTATAGATTTGGCATCTCCTCCTCCAACTCAACAAGCCCAAGAAATGGTGATACAATTGTCTGCTTGGTGTCACTAAAGTACCTTATCACAACCTCCGGGTACTTAGAAACACTTACATCCATGGACTCTTCAAGGAGGAGGCTGAAACGCTGCTCACCCACATCTGCCATCAACCTTGGTGCTAGAACACCATTAATAATTTCTGTGCACTTTGAAGTGGGTAGCAGCAGTGGAGTCTGAGAAAGCAACTCTACATGCTCCTCCAATGTGATCACATACCAGCATGGAACAGTGTTCAGCGATAGCTAATACCATGGTGGCCTCAGCCTTTTTGAAGAGTAATGTAATTGTTTCAGAGCCTGTTTTCATATTTTAACCTGCATGGCGTGATCGCGTTTGGTGTGGGGGGGACAAAATAAATGTATGCATGATGGTGCATGCGCGCAGGTAGTTTGGGTTCCTAGTTTGGAGCAGCAAGCAAGCTAGCCTCCATCAGGGTGCTCTGTTGTCCCCTCACTAGGTGTCGCTTGTGCCATCATTTGGGTTGTGTCCTTGTTTTTATTAATTGTGACAGTGTACCAACCTGTGTGCTACCAGTATTGCGGCGCTGAGGATTTGTTGTCCTTGTGACTTGCTTGGGGTTCGAGACCGTGCCTACACCCAAGATCAGGAGACGGTATGCTTTGCTCTAGCTGGCTTGCAGTTCTCCCCTGAGACCGAGGTGTAGCGAGGCGCACCATGTTTAACGATACTCCTACTAAGGTTTGAACAAAGAACTTAAGATGCCTTTGGGAATCCGGGCCCTGGCTGCTGTGGAAATTGACCCACTACTACAGTTTACTTTGTGCGTGTACTTCATCTGGCTGAGTCTACCTTTAAACCTAACCTATGACCTGACCCATCAACTTATGCATTACTGCCTCAGAAAGGCAAGAAGTGACATCAACAAAAACTATACAACACATAAATGCCTGTCTTTCTGTCCCCAACACTAAAACTTAAAATAAATATACAAAGAAGTGTTTCTATAAAACTTAAACTAAATAAAAACTAGTCGAGTGGATCTGAAAACTAACTGAAACTAAACTGAATATCAAATATAAATCTATTATAAAAACACAGTATGATTTGTGCCATTTGTCTTTGCTACTGAACAAAGATTATTTTGGGGAGCTGTGAATGCGGAGGTAAATACATTGACACAGACAGAGGCAGTCTGTCATTCTACACACTGGACTAATTGGACTACAGGCTGATAAGATATTTTGGTTCTTTGGTCCAGTCATTCCAAACACGTCAATAGTTGAGAGTCAGGTCATCAGAGGAGAGAACATCACAGAATTAAAAGGAAGATTCCCAGACAGACTACAGCTGGACACAGAAACTGGATCTCACCCTCTACAACTCTGGAGTTTATCAGCTAAACATTTACACACAAAACATCTCAGAAATTCAATCTTACTGTCTATGGTGAGTGTTGGTTTAATATACATATTTTTTTTGTTCAGCGTTTCACGTGGGGCCCAATGCCCATACCTTACAGTTATTGATGTGACACAACACATTACACAGTGCCTGTAATATTCACCACCCTTTGACTTTTTCACATTTTGTTGTATTACAAAGTGGGGTTGACATGGATTTAGACCAATAGGGTTGTTTTGACATTAATCTACACAAAATACTCCATAATGTCAAAGTGAAAAGAAAAAAAAACTCTATAAAATGTTCAAACCCTTTGTTAGGACAAGCCTAAAATAGTTCAGTTGTAATATTGGCCTAACAAATCACATACTCTGCGTGAAATATATGATTTTTGAATGATTTACTCTGTACCTGATAGGCTGAAGGTCCCTCAGTTGAGTAGTGAATTTCAAGCACAGATTCATTGACAAAGACCAGGGAGATTTCCCAGTGCCTCATTAAATCCATCCCATTTTGTAGCATATTAAAATACTTATAGGCAATATAATTTATTATTAGTATTATTATTTAATAGGCTATATTGTAATGCTAGTCAAGTTGTAGTTTTTCAATCACTTTGGCACATTCTTCACATGTTAAGTGTATTTTCAAAACTCTTGGTACAACACTTGTAATGCCCCTTGTCTTATGTTCTGAACATTTGATTGAGGATTCACTGGATGTCAACACAGGATAAGTAATCCTTCTCACCACCCCCCCCCTTAATGATTTAGATGCACTATTGTAAAGTGGCTGTTCCACTGGATGTCAGAAGGTGAATTCACCAATTTGTAAGTCGCTCTGGATAAGAGCGTCTGCTAAATGACTTAAATGTAAATGTAAACACATCTTTTACCCCTGAGTTATTCATGAAAAAGCATGAGAACATTTTTTTTAAATTCACCAATATATCAGCTAATGATATAGGCTCACCATTTAGTCATCTTAACATTTAATCTAATAGCACAAAATACATCATACAGTTTTCAAAACGGATCTTTTTGATGTGCTGAATAGAAGGAATAATAGAGGGTAAATACCATTTTCCATAAAGTCTATAGCTATGTACCAGTTCAAGTTTACTGCAAATCTTCTCTTTTTTTAAATCAAACTTTAGGGCATGTTGAGAAAAAATGTCAGTCTTACAGAAACAGTATCCTTATACAGTACATAAGTAGAAGAAATCGTCAGATATAGGAGTATTGTGGCATGTATTGTAAAACAGAAGCCTACATTAAATGGTATTGATGTAGTGTACTGTATGCCATTTCCAAACAACATTGCACAATATCAACTTTTCTATGTGACTTGTTACTCTAACTGCTACAGTATCATCAGCTAAAATCATCAGCTTACAGTGTACCCCAAACAACATTGCTCCAGCCCTGCAATCTGTTTCTCCCTCCTGTCTGTATCTCCTCTGGAAAAAGTCAAAGGGTCTGAATACTTTTTGAAGGCACTCTATGTATATGATAGTGTGTTTAGACATTGACAGTAAATTAATAGAAAAGGTATGTACAGAATAAAGTATATACAGTTGAATTTGGAAGTTTACATACACTTATTTTGGAGTCATTAAAACTTGTTTTTCAACCACTCCACAAATTTCTTGTTAACAAACTATATTTTTCATAAGTCGGTTAGGACATCTACGTCACGGCTTTAGAAGCTTCTGATAGGCTAATTGACATAATTTGAGTCAATTGGAGGTGTACCTGTGGATATATTTCAAGGCCTACCTTCAATCTCAGTGCGTCTTTGCTTGACATCATGGGAAAATCAAAAGAAAATCAGCCAAAACCTCAGGAAAAAATGATAGGCCACAAGTCTGGTTCATCCTTGGGAGCAATTTCCAAACGCCTGAAGGTACCACGTTCATCTGTATAAACACCATGGGACCACGCAGCCGTCCTATCGCTCAGGAAGGAGATGCGTTCTGTCTCCTAGAGATGAACGTACAAAATCAATCCCTGAACAACAGCAAAGGACCTTGTGAAGATGCTGGAAGAAACAGGTACAAAGTATCTATATCCACATAACCTGAAAGGCCGCTCAGCAAGGAAGAAGCCACTGTTCCAAAACCTCCATAAAAAAGCCAGACTACGGTTTGCAACTGCACATGTCGACAAAGATAGTACTTTTTGGAGAAATGTCCTCTGGTCTGATGAAACAAAAACATAACTGTTTGGCCATAATGACCATCGTTATGTTTGGAGGAAAAAGGGGAGACTTGCAAGCCGAAGGCCACCATCTCAACCGTGAAGCACGGGGTGGAAGCATCATGGTGGTGCTTTGCTGCAGGAGGGACTGGTGCACTTCACAAAATAGATGGAATCATGAGGTGGGAAATTTATGTGGATATTTTGAAGCAACATCTCAAGACATCAGTCAGGAGGTTAAAGCTTGGTTGCAAATGGGTCTTCCAAATGGACAATGACCCAAGCATACTTCCAAAGTTGTGGCAAAATGGCTTAAGGACAACAGAGTCAAGGTATTGGAGTTGCCATCTTAAAGCCCTGACCTCAATCCTATCAACAATTTGTGGGCAGAACTGAAAAAGCGTGTGTGAGCAAGGAGGCCTACAATCCTGACTCAGTTACACCAGATCTGTCAGGAGGAATGGGCCAAAATTCACCCAACATAATGTGGGAAGCTTGTGGAAGGCTACCCAACACGTTTGACCCAAGTTAAACAATTTTAAAGGCAATGCTAAGAAATACTATTTGAGTGTATGTACACTTCTGACCCACTGGGAATATGATGAAAGAAATTAAAGCTGAAATAAATCATTCAGCTTTCGCTGAACACTGTTCCATGCTGGCATGTGATCACATTGGAGAAGCATGTAGAGTTGCTTTCTCAGACTCCACTGCTGCTACAGTTATTTGACATTTCACATTCTTCAAATAAAGTGGTGATCCTAACTGACTTAATACAGGGAAATTTTACTTGGATTAAATGTCAGGAATTGTGAAAAACTGAGTTTAATATATTTGGCTAAGGTGTATGTTAATTTCCGACTCCAACTGTACATATGTTTTACGTATGCAAACATTAATGTGACCAGTGTTCAGACACTGTACACAGGGAAGCAGTCTCTAAGGTGCAGGGTAGAGTAATGGGTCGTAGCCGGCTAGTAACAGCGACTCAGTTCAGGGTGGAGGCTGGCTAGAGGTGACTATTTAACAGTCTGATGGCCTGGGAGAATAGTTGTTTTTCATTCTCTCGGTCACAGTTTTGATGCACCTTTACTGTCTTCACCTTCTAGGTGGTAGCAGGGTGAACATGCCGTGGCTCGGGTGACTGAGGGCCTTGATATAATCATCTTGGTCTTCCTATGATACCGGTTGCTGTAGATGTCCTTGAGGATAGGCAGTAAACTGGGATCTGGTGTTTGGAGGGTGTTTAGTTGTAAACCCAATGTAAGTGATTTAAAACACAAATTAAGTGCTAAACCCACATATTGGTGTTTTTACTAAGTGTGTTGTAAAAAAATGTTTTGTTTTTCATTGATTTTAAAAGGAAGCATCAAACCCCAACTCTGTTTCTTATTCAGTCAATGGTTAAAACTTCTTTGGGCTCATTGGGACGCTAACGTCCCACCTCGACAACATCTGGTGAAATTGCAGAGCGCCAAATTCAACTGACAAAAATAGTAATAAACAATCATGAAAATACAAGTGTTATACATCGGTTAACAAGTCACATAATAACTTGCATGGACTCCCTATGTGTTGCAATAATAGTGAAGTGTTTATTAACATGATTATCATGATTTTCTGTAATGTTCCTCAGTCTAGCAGTGAATTTCAAACACAAATTCAGCCACAAAGACCATGGAGGTTTTACAATGCCTCAAAGACGACCACCTATTGGTAGACGGCAAAATAAATAATATGATATTGAATATCCCTTTGAGCATTTTGAAGTTATTAATTACACTTTGGATGGTGTATCAATACACCAGTCACTACAAAGAAACAGGCGTCTTTTCTAACTCAGTTGCCAGAGAGGAAGGAAACCGCTCAGGGTTCACGGTTAGGCAAAGGGTGACTTTTAAACATTAGTTTAATGGCTGAAAGGAGAAAATTCAGGATGGATTATCAACATCGTAGTTACCCAATAGACAGTGAAAAGGAAGCCTGTACATAATGAAAACATTCCAAAACATGCATCCTCAAAACACTAAAGTGTTACTGCAACAAACAAAAAAATGGTGGTAAAGCAATTCACTTTTTGTCCTGAATACAAAGTGTTATTGGATTTGCCCTAAAAACTGTATAAAAAAACATTACTGAGAACCATATTTTCAAGCATGCTGTTGGCTGCATCAGGTTTTGGGTATGCTCGTAAGGACTGGGGAGTTTTTCAGGATGAATGGAAATGGAATGGAGCTAAGCACAGGCACAATCCTAGAGTAAAACCTGGTTCAGTCTGCTTTCTACCAGACACTACAAGATTAATTCACATTTCAGCAGGACAATAACATAAAACACAAGGCCAAATCTACACTGAAGTTCCTTACCAAGAAGACAGTGAATGTTCCTGAGTATGCGAGTTACAGTTTTGACTTAAAATTTGTAAAACCTGAAAATGGTTGTTTAGCAAGATTTTTGATAAGAGTAATGGGCAATTACTGCACAACGCAGGTGTGGAAAGTTCTTAGAGACTTACCCAGAAAGACTCAGAAAGACAGCTGTAATCTCTGACAAAGGTGCTTCGACAAAGTATTGATTCAGGGGTGTGAATGCTTATAGTACCAGTCTAAAGTTCAGACACACCTACTCATTCCAGGGTTTTCCTTTATTTTGACTATTTCATGCACTGTAGAATAATAGTGAATACAAAAACTATAAAAAACATATGGAATCATGTAGCAACCAAAAAAAGTCTTAAACAAATCAAAATATATTTTATATTTGAGATTCTTCAAAGTAGCCACCCTTTGCCTTGACGACAGCGTTGCACATTCTTGGCATTCTCTCAACCAGCTTTATGAGAGTCACCTGGAATGCATTTCAATTAACAGGTGTGCCTTGTTAAACATTAATTTGTAGAATTATTTTTCTTCTTAATGCATTTGAGCCAATCAGTTGTGTTGTGACAAGGTAGGGGTGGTATGCAGAAGATAGCCCTGTTTGGTAAAGACCAAGTCCATATTATGGCAGGAACAGCTCAAATATGCAAAGAGAAATTACAGTCCATCATTACTTTTAGACATGAGGGTCAATCAATCTGGGAAATATCAAAATCGTTGATAGTTTCTTCAAGTGCAGTCACAAAAACCATCAAGTGCCATGATGAAACTGGATCTCATGAGGATCTCCACAGGAAAGGATGACCCAGAGTTACCTCTGCTGCAGAGGATACGTTCATTAGAGTTACCAGCCTCAACTTCTCAGTGTTCAAGTAACAGACACATCTCAACATCAACTGTTCAGAGGAGAATGCTTGAATCAGGCCTTATCGCCGAATTGCTGCAAAGAAACCTCTAGTAAAGGACACCTATGAGAAGACTTGCTTGGGCCAAGAAACACGAGCAATGGACATTGTACCAGTGAAAATCTGTCCTTTGGTCTGATGAGTTGAAATAAGATTTTGATTCCAACCGCCGTGTCTTTGTGAGACGCAGAGTAGATGAACAAATTATCTCTGCATGTGTGGTTCCCACCCTGAAGCATGGAGGAGGTGGTGTGGTGGTGCTTTGCTGGTGATTTATTTAGAATTCAAGGTGTAATTAACGAGCATGGCTACCACAGCATTCTGCAGCGATACGCCATCCTATCTGGTTTGCGCTTAGTGGGACTATCATGTGTTTTCAACAGGAAAATGATCCAACATACATCTAGGCTGTGTAAGGGCGATTTGACCAAGAAGGACAGTGATGGAGTGCTGCATTAGATGACCAGGCCTCCGCAATCACCCGACCTCAAGCCAATTGAGATGGTTTGGGATGAGTTGGACTGCAGAGTGTAGGAAATGCAGCCAGCAAGTGCTCAGAACATGTGGGAAATCCTTCAAGACTGTTTTAAAAGCATTCCAGGTGAAGCTGGTTGAGAGAATGCCAAGAGTGTGCAAACCTGTCATCAAGGCAAAGGGTGGCTACTTTAAAGAATCTCAAATATAAAATATTTTTGGTTGCTACATGATTCCATGTGTTATTTCATAGTTTCTACAATTTAGAAACTAATAAAAATAATGAAAACCCTTCAATGAGTAGGTGTGTGCAACTGGTACTATATATATCTGTATTTCGCTTTCAATACATTTGCAAAAATTTCTAAAAACATTTTTTAACTTTGTCATTAGCAGCTGTCTTTTCTCTGATGGGTGAGAGAATTATATGTATGTACATATTTTAAATTTAGGCTGTAACACAAAATGTGGAATAAGTCAAGGGGTATTAATACTTTCTGAAGGCACTGTATGCTCTTCAAGAGGTGATGATTTTACAGCCAAACAAGTCAATAAATGTCAATGGTTTTAGTGGAGCTGTGGTCTCCTTGCCCCACAGCAGGCAAATCGAACACTCTGCACTGTATCGTGACGTCTTATTGAAAACGACCTACAGAAAAATATAAAAATGAAATAGCAGAGTACAACAACTCACTATGGTATCGACAGATTTAGTTCAGACCATGGTAATCTAAAACAAATTATTGGCACCCTTGACAAAGATGATAAAGAAATACTGTATGAAATAAATAAAAACTACTGAGCTATGTAGTATTTTATACTAATACAATTGCTCAGAGAAAGAGATTTTGTTTAACAACTCCCCCAAAAGATTTTTCAAAAATAACCCTTCAATACCTCACCTTGCAAGGATAACGACCTTGATCCATTTTCTAAAATGTTTTGTCTGGAGACTGAGATGGCCATTGCACAATATTGATTGTGGTCAGTTTATCATTTCTTAGTGGATTTTGATGTGTGCTTGAGGTTATTGTCTTGCTGGAAGATCCACTTGTGGCCAAATGTCAGCCTTATTGCAGACGCAACCAGGTTTTTGGCAAAAATGTATTCGTACTGGGTAAAGTCCATGATGCTGTTGACCTCAGCAATGGCCACAGGACCAGGGGAAGCAATTAATATCCCCATTACCAGGGTCTGAGTTTTGGTGATGACAGGAATAATGGAAATGCCCCCCTGCCCCCGCAGCTCATTTACTGCATTTCTATACAATAAAATTTTTTGTTTTAAATGTATTTGGAGAACAGCAAAAACAAGACATTATCCTAGCCATTACCACCTTGGCTGCTGGAAGTTTATTCACCTGAGTTGATCAACAGACCATAGGTGAAGGCAAGGATGGGCCTTGGTGCGCCAGGTCCACCCAATCAGATTGAGAGAAAAATAAAAACTTTTTGTCAGTGTTCCAAACGGGACATTATTTATCTTTTTACCTAAACACAATACTTAGGCAGGAGCTCACCGGAACTGAGTACCAGCACCTCATATTTTCCTCTGCTAAGAGTTCCTGCACCTCTTCTCTGTCTGCATTAACAAGGACAGGTGTCCTCTGCTTCCTCCTGCATGCATTGCAGCCTGCCTCTGCCTCACCACTGAGAGCTACTTCAATGTTTGTCTCAGTATTCTGCTCTCTGTAAAGCAAAGTTATTAGAACTTAGTAGGGTATTTCTTTGCTCCTGCTGAGTTAGGCTCCATTTAATGTTAGCTTCTTACTTCATCCTTCTAGCTGGCTAAGTAATACTAGCCAGAGCTCTTCAACATTACTGCAATACAAGTATCTGGCAGGAGCTAACCACCTGACTGACTGACATATCTATGAGTGACTATTTACCAGTTGTGCACTCCAGAGGAGGTTTTAGGAGGAGCTATAGGAGGACTGGCTCATTGTAAAGGCTGGAACGGAACACTTTGTTTCCATGTGCTTGGTGTGTTTGGTACCATTCCATTTCATGGCCCCCTCCTCCTACAGCTCCTTCCACCAGCCTCTTCTAGTGCATTCATTCCCCGAGAGAGTCGGTTTTTGATTATAATCGGGGATGTCTGTGGACACGGCAAGAGTTGCCGGACAGTTTTAAAATTACCTTTTGTCCTTTTAAGAACATGTGCAAAGATTCCTGGGTACACCACAAAGGCTGCTGGGATAAGAGTATAGTATCTTCTTCTCCATGCCTCTCATCTTTGTTGTGTGGTGTTGTGTGGGTGAAAAACAAATACAATATATTACATAGTGTACCTCACATAATAGAACACAGAAGCATACAAGGTCATGTAAACTGCAAACAGTTGAAGAAGCAGCAGATATTCTTCCTGGCGTCCACAAGTTCAAGTATATAATTGTATAAGTTCACAGTGAAATTCTAAACTTTCTCCAGTAGAAGGTGCTCTTGACCAAGCTAAGCTCAGATTCATCACAATACAACAAGTCTACTAAGCCTTTGTCTCAAGAAAGATTTATACAACAGTGTAATGAGCTCAGAGCTGATAGCAATAAAGGATAATGATTTATCTTAGTGATGATAACGGTGATGGTCTGTTTAGTGACAGGGATGGCAGCCTACCAGCTGTAAATGGAGTTGTAATGTTCTCTCTCTACCTCCAGTGGGAGTGAGAGGTTGGTGGTGAGATCGGGGCCTCATTTATAAAACTGTGCGGACGAATCACGTCAAAAGGTGGCGTACCGACGAAACAGAAAGTGCTTACTCGCAAAAATATTCTGATTTATAAGAGTGCGCGCACATACACACACACACACACACACACACGTCCCACACCGGTTTCACTCTATAAATCAAAATCAAATTGACATTTGGCGCACGTGAGCGAGCGTCTTGTCCCACCCTTTTAACGCTCATATTTGTCTAATTCTTCCATTTGCCAAATCTTCCAACAGTGCCGAAGCAGCCATTGTGCGTCATTACGCATTGTAATTGCATGCCTTTTTTATCCACCCATTAGCGAAGCATCTGAGTGAGTTGGGTGCGCAATTACGCAGCACCTTTCCCGAAACGGATGACACAAACAACTGGATTCGTTATCTCTTTCATGACCTGCCTCCAGCCCACTTACCGATATCTGAACAAGAGAGCCTCATCGATCTGAGCGAGCGTCTTGTCCCACCCGTTTAACGCCCATATTTGTCTAATTCTTCCATTTGCCAAATCTTCCAACAGTGCCGAAGCAGCCATTGTGCATCATTACACATTGTAATTGCATGCCTTTTTTATATCCACCCATTTGATTGTCAAAGCTACTCAATTGCGTAACACCTTCAGGTGTGGTAATTACCCTGATTGTAACTGACAATGACAGGGCTATTATCACTTTGACAGTTCTGCACAACGACCATGTGATAACAATTTATAAAACTGTGCACTCGTATCTTCCAGCCTGAGGCATCGAAAACAGCATCAGTTTAAACTCAATTTGTCCTACTGTTCACCTCATTATTTATGATAATACATTTAATAACATGCAGGTATTGTTTAATAATTACAGATCCAATTAAATTTGATTCCCGATTAGGGTTTTTTGCAAAAACAGATATCTCCATTGATATTTATTATCCTAAATCATGTTTTTGTGCACTCCAGGGAACCCTTCATATATAATATGTGAGAGCGATTTATTTTACACAATGGTATCAATTTCAAAGCGTTTCTCGAGTTTCATCCTTCTGCCATCAAAGTCGCAGTTTCTAATTTCTCCAGTTTATGTATGTATGTATGGGTCAAAGTGTCTGTGGAGGACCGCACATCCTCCCCTCAAGTTTGTTTTCTATAAATCCCAAAGTTTGCTTAGAAAGTGGTGTACATCTTCTTTTGTACTTTCGCAACATTTATAAATGAGGCCCCATGTCTGAGATCTCACATGCACCTGTAAGGTCCTAACCGTTAGGACATGCTATAGAGGGCTTAACTTAACTTGGTATGTAGGCCCATGTTATGTCTTGACTATCATTGATATGTTTGACTGTTATTTGATCAAATAATTACATGCCACGTTCATAATGCGATTAAATTAATAATATAACAATTAATTAAGTAGTAATCTGCTGCCCCACAGGAAAAGTTTTTTAACGAGTTACTATCTCCTAACTAAACTCTACAGATATAAATATGTCTTACATCAGTCACAGTCAATTCATTCATTCTTATTTACCTTCAGTCTCATTCTGAATGTCGCAAAACTCTTGGAAATCTGCACGAACCCTAGTCTCCATGATGAATCAGCGATACACAAATTGGCTTAATTATTTATTTACTGACTAACTAAATAATCACACAGAATGACATAAACACACACGCAGGATAGATTATACATTGGTTACTAACATAATGCAATGATAGGTCCCTAGTGGACTAACCCGATTTGACGGCGTGGTAGACAATGGAAAGGGGTGGGGACAGTTAAAGAGCGGGAGAGACAGAGAGTGGGCTTATTGTACATACATGTGAACCATCGTAAATGTGGATATTTAGCACCCTAACAACCGCTCATTCGGATTTAGAAATGCAATGTACATATTTACGCTTGCATGTCTCTGTGGTCTCTGTTGAAATCGCCGGTCCATCTGTGGAGAGTAGTTCGACGGAAGTCTCTGGTTTGTACACCAGAGATCAAATTAGTTTGTAGTTGTAGCTTGTTCAGCGGGCTCTGTTCATTAGAATAGTGGTGAGAGGATATTGTTATTTGTCTCGTCTTTGGTCGAGTTTACTAGACTATTTTATATATAGAGCTGCAGACTGTGAATGTGTAGTCTTTATCTTCTTCACTGTTGAAAGTTTCAGAGTTTCTAACTATTTTGTACCTTTCAGCTAACGCTGTCTGTGTACTGGTCTTGTAGAGTCTAACCATTTGTGACGTCCGGCTTTACCGTCCACCTGCTTGGTCTAATGTACATTTTGTTAGCAGGGGTTTTATGCACTCTGGTAAAGGGGGCGTTCCATAATGCCGACATAATGTCTGTGCTCACGTGAGTGTGGTCACTGACTGGGTATAACTTTTATATGATAAACAATTCTCATTTAGAAGGCTAACATCACATTTCGTCTTTTCACAAATAGTTTCATATTTAATTCTGTGAGTTCCACAGCATTTGGATGTAAACCTGACAACTGTTAAATATACACATTCAGAGATACAGTTATGCTGTCATACCATCCTTAACCTGTTAACTCTGGGGGCGCTATATCATTTTTGGATAAAAAGACGTGCCCGTTTTAAGCGCAATATTTTGTCACAAAAAGATGCTCGACTATGCATATAATTGGTAGCTTTGGAAAGAAAACACTCTGACGTTTCCAGAACTGCAAAGATATTTTCTGTGCGTGCCCTAGAACGTGAGCTACAGGCAAAACCAAGATGAAACGGCATTCAGGAAATGAGCAGGATTTTTGAGGCTCTGTTTTCCATTGTCTCCTTATATGGCTGTGAATGCGAGAGGAGTGAGTCAGCCCTTTCTGTCGTTTCCCCAAGGTGTCTGCAGCATTGTGACGTATTTGTAGGCATATCATTGGAAGATTGACCATAAGAGACCACATTTACCAGGTGTCCGCCCGGTGTCCTGCGCCGAAATTGGTGCGCAAAAGTCAGCTGCAAGTATTTTTCCACAGAATTCAGAGAAGAATGCAGGCTTCCACGAACGATATATCAATGAAGAGATATGTGAAAAAACACCTTGAGGATTGATTCCAAACAACGTTTGCCATGTTTCGTCGATATTATGGAGTTATTTCGGAAAAAGTTTGACGTTGTAGGTGACTGAATTTTCGGTTAGTTTCGGTAGCCAAATGTGATGTACAAAACGGAGCGATTTCTCCTACACAAAGACGCTTTCAGGAAAAACTGCACATTTGCTATGTAACTCAGAGTCTCCTCATTGAAAACATCCGAAGCTCTTCAAAGGTAAATGATTTTATTTATTTGGTTATCTGGTTTTTGTGAAAATGTTGCGTGCTAAATGCTACTCAAAATGCTAAGCTAGCTTAGCATACTCTTACACAAATTAGTGAATTGCTATGGTTCAAAAGCATATTTTGAAAATCTGAGATGACAGTGTTGTTAAGAAAAGGCTAAGCTTGAGAGTAGGCGCATTATTTTCATTTTATTTGCGATTTTCAGAAATCGTTAACGTTGCGTTATGCTAATGAGCCTGAGGCTTTAGTCACGATCCCGGATCCGGGATGGGGAGTTTCAAGAAGTTAATGAGATCCCAAAACAACAACTGATTTGACATAATTGTTCTTTAAGTACCCACGGACCATTCCAACTGTTTGGATTACAGATATATTATTTCATTATCCAATCTTGGATGTCACAAACTGCTGTAACAAAGGGATGTTTAACTTCCTTCCTCCAGAATGGGAGAGAAAGAGTTCCTGCAGGTATTTACGATCATCATAAAATGGCCAACTTCACCCCTCTCCCTCTGTGGGAGAGGGCTCTGTAAAAGAAATAAATAGTTCATTTCGTCAATCAAGTAATATTTAAATAATTATCGAGTTATGCTGATATAAGACAGATGGTGCAGAGGTTGAGTAGATACAGACTTTAATTTAAATTAATTTAATTGCAACATAGATGTTTCCTACTATTTTAACTACAGGTTGTTGGTTTATTGTATTGAAACAATGTGTTGTATTTGCATCACTGCAAGCCATTCCGCTCTTATGTTGGAGAGAGAAAGATAGAGGTAAATAGGGTATTAAATAGAGCTCTTTCATGGGAGAAGGAAGGGTTGAGGCCTGCACAATATCTCTAACATGGTCTCAGGGGAATTTGTAAGACTACTATATAAATATGTTCCCAACCATTTAGTATGATACATTACTTTATGTTACATTACATTACATTATGATTGGAATAGGTTGTGTACATTATCAGGAGGACGGTATCATAGTTATTACGAATTGGATGATGTAAATGATCATACAGCTTGGAGGATATACGGCACATTCGGGAAGTATTCAGACCCCTTGACTTTTTCCACATTTTGTCATGTTACAGCCTTATTCTAAAACTGATTAAATAGTTTTTTCCTCATCAATCTACACACAATACCCCATAATTACAGGTTCAGGGATTTTTGCAATTGCAAAAAACAAAACAGGTTTAGGAGTTTTTGCAAATGGAAAACAGGATTAGGAATTTTTGCAAATGCAAAACAAATTATAGAAGGCCAGCAACCCGGAGTCGCCTCTTCACAGTTGACGTTGAGACTGGTGTTGAGGGTACTATTTAATGAAGCTGCCAGTTGAGGACTTGTGAGGTGTCTGCTTCTCAAACTAGACACTCTAATGTACTTTTTCCTCTTGCTCAGTTGTGCACCGGGGCCTCCCACTCCTCTTTCTATTCTGGTTAGAGCCAGTTTATGCTGCTCTGTGAAGGGAGTAGTGCACAGAATTGTACGGGATCTTCATTTTCTTGGCAATTTCTCGCATGGAATAGCCTTCATTTCTCAGAACAAGAATAGACTGACAAGTTTCAGAAGAAAGTTCTTTGTTTCTGGCCATTTTGAGCCTGTAATCGAACCCACAAATTCTGATGCTCCAGATACTCAACTAGTCTAAAGAAGGCCAGTTTTAATGCTTCCTTAATCAGGAACAACAGTTTTCAGCTGGGCTAACATAATTGCAAAAGGGTTTTCTAATGATCAATTAGCCTTTTAAAATTATAAACTTAGATTAGCTAACACAACGTGCCATTGGAACACAGGAGTGATGGTTGCTGATAATGGGCCTCTGTACGCCAATGTAGATATTCCATTAAAACAAACAGCAGTTTCCAGCTACAATAGACATTTACAACATTAACAATGTCTACACTGTATTTCTGATCAATTTGATGCTATTTTAAAGGACAAAAAAAGGACATTTTTAAGTGACTCCAAACTTTTGAACGGTAGTGTGTATATATATAATTTAGTTAATGAAGCCGCATACAAACATGGTCTCTTTTTTGTTTTCTTGAGTAAGGTTGCTCCAAAATGCAGGTGTTTCAGCCTAGCTCAGTGCTTTCTGTGGTGGTGGGGCAAGCCAGCAAAAAATAGGAGCATTAGCTCAGTGTTCTGTCACTCATGGGGACACGACGTCACCACCAGGTCTAAGTCCTTAGTAAGGGTAGACGTCAAACATTTAAGCCCTTTGGGTCCTGCCATAGAGTTGCATTATAAGTGCCCTTCCAAGAAGGCTTAAGGTCATTGGCCACAGATAAAATGACATCAAATTACGTTATATGTACAGCAGCTTTGATTGGACTGATCATGTCAACATCTAACTTTCAAAATATTAGCTAGCGGTCATCATCATGAATCAAGTTGACAATCTACTGGCAAAATCTACTGGTTTTAATCCTTATGAAGAGAAAGTAATGACTTAATAGAAATTACGTATTGCCTCTTATCCGCTTGTCGTCCCGTTATGCCATAGTTTGTACATCTCAATTGTCAGTAGAAACCACTTGTTTCAGCAAGTCAGCCTTATCAGCTATGGTTTTTTAAAGGCAGTAAATGAGGCTGAATGAACTGTTTCGCTGCCAGACAAGGCTCCGCTGATAGCCAGGTGTAGCAGTGGTAAGGTGTTGGGACTGGAGTCACAACATTGCAAAATCTGAACTTTGTGGAAAAATACATCACATAGATACACAGACTGATAAATGAAGCACTCATGTTTTCTGACCAAATGAGTTTAAACATATCATTGGCATGGCATAATTTACAAGACATGTTTTTATATAAAATATAAATTGGCACAATAATGCATGGCCACAGTCCAAATGTAAAAGCATAGAAAGGTTTGAGAACAATTTGCTGACACATGATTTAAGTTACACTTACAATATACAGTACACTGGCTCAGAGTACAAAATAATGTAGTATGCAAAGTACAGTCTGCAGTATGCTGAATGATAAAAACATTCAACCACTAGATGAGGAAAATACATTAGAAGAAAAGCATTGTTTCCTTGAAAGCAATGCTTGAAATGTAATATGATTAGTCATCATTCTTTTCAAATTAGAAATGTACAGCTGCCTGGCATTAAAAGTAACAGATCAAACGTCCCAAATACACTTAAACTCAATAAATCAAGAAACTCACTTCAAAACCACCAAACTATTACAGTGGTCTCTCCTAGACCCCAGAAGTAGGCTCCATTTGGTACTTTATTAGGATCCCCATTAGCTGTTGCAAAAGCAGCAGCTTCTCTTCTTGGGGTCCACACAAAACATGCATAATACAGAACATTAATAGACAAGAACAGCTCAAGGACAGAACTACATAAATAAAAAAAGGCACACTAAGCCTACATATCAATACATACACAAACTATCGAGGTCAAACATTAAAACCAGAATCTAGAGGTTGTGTGTCTCTGGAGAAACATTGCCAATCTCAAACTCTTGAACGTAGCTGTGGTTGCATGGACTGACATTTTTCACAGGTATGTTGTAGCAGTACAATCTTTGTTTGTTTGTCATAAAAAAAAGCCAGACTACGGTTTGCAACTGCACATGGGGACAAAGATCGTACTTTTTGAGAAATGTCCAATGGTCTGATGGAACAAAATTAGAACTTTTTGGCCATAATAACCATCATTATGTTTGGAAGAGAAAGGGGAGGCTTGCAAGTCGAAGAACATCATCCCAACCGTGAAGCACGGGGGTGGCAGCATCATGTTGTGGAGGTGCTTTGCTGCAGGAGGGACTGGTGCACTTCACAAAATAGATGGCATCATGAGGACGGAAAATTATGTGGATATAGTGAAGCAACATCTCAAGACATCAGTCAAGAAGTTAAAGCTTGGTTGCAAATGGGTCTTCCAAATGGACAACAGCCCCAAGCATAATTCCAAAGTTGTGGAAAATGGCTTAAGGACAACAAAGTCAAGGTATTGGAGTGGCCATCACATAGCCCTTACCTCATCCTATAGAAAATCTGTGGGCAGAACTAAAAAAGCATGTGCGAGCAAGGAGGCCTACAAACCTGATTCAGTTACACCAGCTCTGTCAGGAGGAATGGGCCAAAATTCACCCAATATTGTGGGAAGCTTGTGGAAGGCTACCAGAAACGTTTGACCCAAGTTAAACAATTTACAGGCAATGCTACCAAATATTATTTGAGTGTATGTAAACTTCTGACCCACTGGAAATGTGATGGAAGATATAAAAGCTGAAATAAATCATTCTGTACTATTATTCTGACATTTCACATTGTTAGGCTAGGGTCCTTTTTTCCAGAATTTCAGCCTGACTGACGTGCTGAAAGTAAACTGCCTGTTACTCAGGCCAGAAGCCAGGATATGCATATTATTGGTAGTATTGGATAGAAAACATTTAGAAGTTTCTAAAATTGTTAAAATAATGTCTGAGAGTATAACACAATTGATATGGCAGGCGAAAATCAGAAGAAAAAACAACCAGATTCATTTTATTTTTTAAAGTCCCAGGCTTTTATAAAGGAAAGCTATGGGTCCTATGTAATTTGGGCTCCTGATTGCAATTCCAGTAGCTTCTAATAGATGGCAACAGTCATTGTTCAATGTTTCAGGCTTGTTTCTCGTAAAACTACTAAGAATTTTGAATTTCTGCATAGAGACCACCGGAACCATATCAGACTTTCGATGCGCGAGGAAGAGATCGCACGCTTACTAATTTTACTTTCCTATTGAACATATTACTTTCCGTATTAAATATTATAGTTTATTTACATTTTAGGGTACCTGAGGATTAAATAGAAACATCGTTTGACTTGTTTGTAGGAAGTTTAGCGATAGCTTTTTGGATTCCTTTGACTGCACATTGAACGCGTGGATTACTGAAATCGAGGGTGCCAACTAAACAGAATTTTTGGGATATAAAGAAGGATTTTATCTAACGAAACGACCATTCATGTTGTAGCTGGGACCTTTGGTACTGCAAAAGGAGGAAGATTTTCAAAAGTAAGTGATTTATTTAATCGCTATTTGTGAAGCCCGTGCTGGTTGAAAAATATGTTGATGAGGGCGCCGTCCTCAGACAATCGCACCGTAGGCTTTCGCTGTAAAGCCTATTGTAAATCAGACAATGCAGTTAGATTAACAAGAATTGAGGCTTTTAAATTATATAAAATACTTGTATGTTCATGAATGTTTAATATTACGATTATTTATTTGAATTGCGCGCCCTCCAATTTCACCGGATGTTGTCGACTAGCCTTAAGAAGTTTTAAAATGAAGTGGTGATCCTAACTGACCTAAAACAGGGATTACTAGGATTAAATGTCAGGAATTGTGAAAAACTGAGTTGAAATGTATTTGGCTAAGGTGTATGTAAATTTATGACTTTAACTGTAACTGGGCGGCACGTAGCCTAGTGGTTAGTGCATTGGACTAGTACCCGGAGGGTTACTTTGTAAGATAAAAATCTGTCATTCTGCCCCTGAACAAGGCAGTTTACCCACAGTTCCTAGGCTGTCATTGAAAATAAGAATTTGTTCTTTCTTGACTTGCCTAATTAAATAAAGGTAAAATAAAAATAAAATCACTGGGGGATTGACGACCATTTAACATTAGGAAATATCAGAGATTGTATAACTTAAAATGAAATGTATAGGTACAGTGGGGCAAAAAAGTATTTAGTCAGCTACCAATTGTGCAAGTTCTCCCACTTAAAAAGATGAGGCCTGTAATTTTCATCATAGGTACACTTCAACTATGACAGACAAAATGAAAAAAAAAATATCCAGAAAATCACATTGTAGAATTGTTAATGAATTTATTTGCAAATTATGGTGGAAAATAAGTATTTCGGTCAATAACAAAAGATTATCTCAATTCTTTGTTATATACCCTTTGTTGGCAATGAGAGAGGTCAAACTTTTTCTGTAAGTCTTCACAAGGTTTTCACACACTGTTGCTGGTATTTTGGCCCATTCCTCCATGCAGATCTCCTCTAGAGCAGTGATGTTTTGGGGCTGTTGCTGGGCAACACGGACTTTCAACTCCCTCCAAAGATTTTCTATGGGGTTGAAATCTGGAGACTGGCTTGGCCACTCCAGGACCTTGAAATGGTTCTTACGAAGCCACTCCTTCGTTGCCCGGTTGGTGTGTTTGGGATCATTGTCATGCTGAAAGACCCAGCCACGTTTAATCTTCAATGCCCTTGCTGATGGAAGTTAGTTTTCACTCAAAATCTCACGATACATGGCCCCATTCATTCTTTCCTTTACACGGATCA
Organism: Oncorhynchus masou masou; assembly: GCF_036934945.1. Classification (NCBI taxonomy): domain Eukaryota; kingdom Metazoa; phylum Chordata; class Actinopteri; order Salmoniformes; family Salmonidae; genus Oncorhynchus; species Oncorhynchus masou. The sequence continues at coordinate 4,588,930 of NC_088231.1, read as the reverse complement.
GTCGTCCTGGTCCCTTTGCAGAAAAACAACCCCAAAGCATGATGTTTCCACCCCCATGCTTCACAGTAGGTATGGTGTTCTTTGGATGCAACTCAGCATTCTTTGTCCTCCAAACACGACGAGTTGAGTTTTTACCAAAAAGTTCTATTTTGGTTTCATCTGACCATATGACATTCTCCCAATCTTCTTCTGGATCATCCAAATGCTCTCTAGCAAACTTCAGACGGGCCTGGACATGTACTGGCTTAAGCAGTGGGACACGTCTGGCACAGCAGGATTTGAGTTACTGTACAGTTACTGATGGTAGGCTTTGTTACTTTGGTCCCAGCTCTCTGCTGTTTATTCACTAGGTCCCCCCGTGTGGTTCTGGGATTTTTGCTCACCATTCTTGTGATAATTTTGACTCCACGGGGTGAGATCTGGCGTGGAGCCCCAGATCGAGGGAGATTTTCAGTGGTCTTGTATGTCTTCCATTTCCTAAAAATTGCTCCCACAGTTGATTTTTTTCAAACCAAGCTGTTTACCTATCGCAGATTCAGTCTTCCCAGCCTCGTGCAGGTCTACAATTTTGATTCTGGTGTCCTTTGACAGCTCTTTGGTCTTGGCCATAGTGGAGTTTGGAGTGTGACTGTTTGAGGTTGTGGACAGGTGTCTTTTATACTGATAACAAGTTCAAACAGGTGCCATTAATACAGGTAACGAGTGGAGGACAGGGGAGCCTCATAAAGAAGAAGTTACAGGTCTGTGAAAGCCAGAAATCTTGCTTGTTTGTTGGTGACCAAATACTTATTTTCCACCATAATTTGCAAATAAATTCATTAAAAATCCTACAAAGTGATTTTCTGGATTTTTTTCTCTCATTTTGTCTGTCATAGTTGAAGTGTGCCTATGATGAAAATTACAGGCCTATCTCATATTTTTAAGTGGGAGAACATGCACATTTGGTGGCTGACTAAATACTTTTTTACCCCACTGTAAGTCTGCCTTAATATATTGAAGATCAGTAAACAAATCTTTGCCCATTTGAATTAGTCATAAGCTCATTTTATAATTGTGAAATGTGAAGTATATTATCTTAATATTCAGTATTGGTAACTACTCGGTTACTATGAAAATGAACGCCTCCAGTGCAACAATTCACTATGGTATCAGTAGATTTGGTATTTTATCACAGTTATATTTTGTATCCTGGCTAATGTAGGTGGAGCACAAAATGCTCTAATAGAAGGAGTGTCTGCAGGAGGGCGAGATTGTAACCCTCCCCTACATGTTAAACAACAGAACAGACAATACTGAAAAGAAGCTTTGGCCCAGTAATGGCATAAACACACTAGTGAATTGTATTAAGAGGTTCCATTTGTTTTAACGTATACATTGGGACAATGGGCACTTGAAAAGAGGGATCACCCTACTAATAACCCTAGGCATAGCTATTGAATTTGTCTGTATCAGTTCATCTCATCGAGGACCCAATTCAACAAAAGAATGTGAGAATGAACAACACAGGAAGTCTGAACTGGTTCAATGGGAATTTTCTCCATTAACAACTGTGACTCCATTAGGTTTCCTAATCTAATATTTACTATAATTCTGTCTCAACGTCCACTTTATGATGTAACACCTTCTCTTGGATGTGAATTACCATGTCAATCTCTCAGAACCTTCCTGTTTTGCACCTTCATGCAGTGTCAACATTCTCGCTGGCAGCCATGCGATGTAACTGGAGTGTATCATAAACTGTCAGGTTAGGGTTGTCTCTAAGTGACTCCAATCCTTGTATACCTGTTCCCTCCTCCTAGAATGGGAGAGGGAGGGAAGAAAGGATTGAGAGGGACAAGGAAAGAGGGGGGTGTAGGAAAGTGACAAAAAAGTAAAACCGATCATATGTTACGTTATTAGATACTTTGCACCAGAGGAAGGAAACAATAGAAGTCTGATGCTCTCTTGTCTATTCTCATTGTTCTGCAGTAAGTAACTCAGTCAACACATCTAGAACCATTCCTAAATCTAGTGGGAGGAACCATGAAGCCAAGCTTAAGTCCACCGACTTGGCAAATACTGTAAAAGACATGGGAAGATCAAAGCCATCGCTATACTGAACAAAAAAATAAAGGCAACAACTTCAAAGATTTTACTGAATAACAGTTCATTAAAGGACAGTCAATTTAAATAAATTCATTACACTCTAATCTATGGAATTGACATGACTGGGCAAGGGCGCATCAATTGGTGGGCCAGGGAGGGCATAGGTCCACCCACGTGGGAGCCAGGCCCAGACAATCAGAATGAATTTTTCCCCACAAAAGGGCTTTTTTACAGACAGGAAAAGCCCCCCCCCCCCCCAGACGTCCCACAGGTGAAGAAGCCGGATGTGGAGGTCCTGGTTGGTATGGTTACATGTGGTCTGCAGTTGTGAGAAAAGTTGAATGGGTAGGTGTGTCCAAACTTTTGACTGGTAATGTATGTGCAATATGCAGTGTGGCGTCTCATTGTGCAACCCAAACATTTCATTTGGGCAAAACTGGTTGCAATGACATCAGGCCGGTTATCAAACTCTGGTGGTCTGTGCAACTCAATACCACATGAACCCACTGACACTGAGATAAAGCCAACAGTTGTAGACATGAGGGCTGCAAAAGCAGCTCTATTACACCTCCTATGTTAATCAGCCTGTATAATTATTACTAACCTGGTTTTCTGCTGGTTTAATGTGAGTTATCTCTGCATACTGAATGTCATCTTGCTCTCTTTCAGGTGAATCTATAAAGGCAAATAAAGTAAATTAAATATACAGTGTGGGTGGGAGTTACTGACATAAATGCACACATGCTCATCCTCAAGACCGGTTCTGAAAACACTAAAGAATCATGTTACTATGGAATCCTGTGTCTGAGGTCTGTTTGGCACCAGAGAAGCTAGGAAGTAAATATTGTCAGAGTGTGCTTGTGTGTGTGTGCCTTCTGCTTTTTCAACATTTAGAGAAGTGGTCTGAGACAATGCAACTGTCTGACCAAGCAGAGGAAGTGTGGAAGATACGCCACTTCATTTGACCTGCATCCGTTGTTCAGGCAAACATTTCTTACCTTTTCCAAAACACTATCCATGATAATTCAAAAAGGGTTTGTGCACAAGATGTTTTGACTTTGACAAGGAGAATGACCTCACCCCATTAAAAGCTAAATACCTGCATGTGAGTGTCCGTTTCTCCTCTTCTTAAGATATATTGCAAGACCAAGTCCTGAGGCAACCAAAATGCAGATTACAGCAATAATAAGACGACCCTGAGTCCTCTCATCACCATCTAAATGAAAAAGATGGCAACTATATTTTAATTAAAACATTGCGTTTCATAAAATGAGCTCTACCATACTTATTGTTTCATATAGAAGTTGGTATTGTCTGGATATCTGCAATGTAACATTGCTACTGTACATGTGTTTACCTGTCACCTTGAAGGGATCACTCTCTATACAGGAATGTGGAACAACAGCTGTCTCCTTGCTGACTGGGTTGGCAGCCTCACATCTGTAAGAATCTCTGTTCTGTTCATCCACCTTGAGAGGTATAGAGAGGGTGATGTTGTGGTCAGTGCTGCTGGTCTGGTTGAGTATCTTCCCTCCTTTATACCAGGACAGGGTCACCTCTCTCCCGTTCTCCACAGAACACACCACGCTACAGGAGATGTTATCATGGACCGTCACCTGAGGTTTGGACAGAACATCTGGAAGACAAATAATGAAAAAATGTGAATTAGTGAAATGGATCTTATCTTTAAAGTGGCAAAGAGCAGTTGGTACATTCATTTTTGGACTCATTGATTCTTGAAGTATATTTAAAATTGCCTCTTGACCATAGTCCCAATCAGAGAACCCATAAGCTTGTTTTACTCTGGTGTTTGTAAACAAAGACATTGTAAAACAAACACTATATAACTATAAACTACAATCTTTATAGAATGGCTGATCAGTCCTTGCATCCATTGCTCTGTCTATGAATTTGAGAGTGGTTACATTTCTCCAGAAACATCCCTCAGCTTTTTACCGAACCAATAAAGTGACAGCTTCAGTATTGTTTCTACTGCTCATTGCCACTTTTATGATTTTGTCATTTACAGCACACACACACACTTACAGTACACAGTCAGCAGAAATGTATGTGTTGTCTTCCCTTCATCTATATTCTCCACAGTATAAACCCCAGAATCGTCTATTTGTAGATCTGTCAAAGTGAAGAATCCAGTGACATTGTTCCAGTGAAGGCGGTTTTTAAATCTCTCCTCAAGGTTGGTAGAAGTTTGTTTACCAAGGTACACGCGTACAATATTGCCACGGTCTCCATAAAGTAAATTGCCGGACTTCAACACCATCACAGGAAAACAGTGTATCTTTCCCACAAGGCCTTTCACCTGGGAAGCCTCAGGCTGAGCTGAATGCTGGGCTGCACAGAGTACTGTGGAGAGAAAGAGAGACTCAATATCAAAGCACTGATTTAAATATCATAGTTATTCTCTAATAACATAGCAATGTAGCAAATTTCAGTTTCTCGATTGCTTGTTATCTTCTAAAAAATTCACAGTCAGCCCCAAATTGAAGCACGTTGGCCAAAATTACACATTTATTTTGCAAAATTCATTAATACTCTAAAAACATTAAATACATGACTCAAAATCAACTACCTCCATCAAAACATACAGCTTGTTATCTAATGAAAAGTAATTTCAATAAATCATTACACAATGGCCCAATAAATGCTAACTACAACTATCAATATAACCTAACATGGTTAACCCTCTCATATTTCTGTGACATTTGTTGATACTATAATTATAGTATGCACCATAAAAGACAACTAAACATATAACAGCATGGGCTGTATTCTTTTTTTCCTAAAATTATTTTACCAAAGATCACCAATGCAGAAAAACCCTTTTAGGTTCCAGGTTGAACCCTTTTGGGTTCCATGTAGAGCTCCCTGGGATAAAGGTTCTACCTGAAACCAAAAAACCAAAGGATGGGGACAGCTGAAGAACTGTTTTAGGTTCTACACACCAAAATTAAGTAAACATGGAAATAAAGACTGTCTCAGCAAATTCTTCTTCTGCTGTTAATGGCAATATTTCTGAAATACCATCATTGTAAAAAAACATCTATCCATTATTACACAATAAATAACTTCCTACTTCTATACTCAAGAAAGAGAAAAACAGACTGTTGCATCACTATTTAAATCAATGCTCCTATTGTTTTAATTTCGTAAAGCAGCTTGTGTTTCTTAACCAGGCAAAGAAAGTCAACTGCACGAGTCGTCTGCGCGATGTGTAGCCGATAATCAGAGTGGAGTCTGTCTGCCTTTCTGCCCACACTCAAAGCTTCCTCACCTGCAGCTCACAAGCTGGTAAAACATCTTCCCTTCTGCTGAACAGAACTGCCCATGGACAGACACAGAAAATCTCTCAATCTCTCCAAAAACTATTGTCCAGTCTATTTAGCGCGCAGCCGGATTGGGTTCCGTGTTACAGACAGACCCACAGAGCCTGCAAAAATTAGTATATTTATTTTTATTTAAATCCAGAGCCAATTGTGCACCACCCTATGGGACTCCCAATCACAGACGGATGTGATGCAGCCTGGATTCAAACCAGGGACTGCAGTGTCTTAGACCACTGCATCACTCAGGGGCCCTAATAGTTACCGGCATTCGCCCCATCAAAGAACCTTCAGACCTAGAGCTCTGAAATTGTGTAAACCTGTTCTAGAGCTTAGGTCAGGAGAGCACTGAGTTATGTGGACATTTTTTTATAGTTATGTGATAATTGGCTTCTAAATGAGTTGGACAAAGTGAGTTAGGTGTCTGTATTGGACATTTCAACAGTATATTAGAGCATGTCCAATTCATGAAGGTAAATGCCCATTGTAATATATTGCAAATGGACACTGTGGATTTGTACATTTACAATGTATTTAACAAATGATTTACCATCACCAAATGGACAGACTGAAATCACCACCAATGAGCGAGGGAGAGGAACCATTATCACATCTAGGCCATCCTGAGTTCAACAAGCCAGACATTTGGGCATTTCAGCAGTAGAGCATGTCCAGTGGTCAGGGGCAGAACAGCAGATTTTGCCTTGTCAGCTCGGGGATTCGATCTTGCAACCTTTACGCTCTAACCACAAGGCTACCTGCCACCCCAAGTGAAAGGCTTGGTGTGTTAACCTCTTGAAACTCCCCATCCCGGATCCGGGATTGTGACTAAGCCTCAGGCTCATTAGCATAACGCAACGTTAACGATTTCTGAAAATCGCAAATAAAATTAAAATAATGCGTTTGCTCTCAAGCTTAGCCTTTTCTTAACAACACTGTCATCTCAGATTTTCAAAATATGCTTTTGAACCATAGAAATTGACTAATTTGTGTAAGAGTATGCAAAGCTAGCATAGCATTTTGTGTAGCAAGTATGCACGCAACATTTTCACAAAAGCCAGATAACCAAATAAATAAAATCATTTACCTTTGAAGAGCTTCTGATGTTTTCAATGAGGAGACTCCCAGCCACATACCAAATGCGCAGTGTTTCCTGAAAGCGTCTGTGTGTGTCAGCATTTGGCCAGGGTTGTTCCGGGTTTTGGTCAGTAGATGCCCCCATTGTGCTTTTTGTCCTTATGTTTTTCCCTTGATCCCCATTAATTATTTGCACCTGTGCCTCGTTTCCTCTAATTGTATTTAAACCCTTAGTTTCCCTCAGTTCTGTGCTCTGTGTTTGTATGTTAGCACCCTGCCCTAGTGTTCTGGGTACTCTTGTCGATTCCGGGTGACGCTCTTGTGGTATTCTGTTTTTTTGTTTTTGTTTATTTTTTGTGAGTTTCTTTTGAGGCTTTTTTGTGCTTTTCCTACCACCTTTTGGATTTGCCACTTTTTGTATTTAAGGATTTTTCTTTATTAAATACACCGTCTTAAGTACTGCTGTGTCTGCCTCATCTTCTGGGTTCTGCTGACTATTCGTGGCTCAGTTGGTTAAGTGACTGTTTCTCACCCCGGAGACCCAGGTTGAAACCGGGTCCTGACAGAAACACAGAGCCAAAATGAACCCAGAGGCAGCCAGTTCCCAGGACCTTTTTGCCACGCTGTCCCACCACCAGGAGACTGTCCAACGCCACGAAGCCGCCCTGGTTCAGCAAGAGGCCTTAATGGCTAGACATTCTCATCTTCTGTCGGAGATGCTGACTTCCATTAAGCAAATATCTGATCGACTTACCCCGGCAACAGTTCCCGTCCCAGTACCTCAGGTTCACGTATCCATGGCAGTTAACCCCCTGGCTGAACCTCGTCTTCCACCTCCCCAACGGTTCTCAGGTGATCCAAGTGCTTGTAAAGGGTTTCTCACTCAATGTTCTCTCTCCTTTGAGCTGCAACCCTCGTCGTTTCCCACCGACCAGTCTAAGATCGCATATATCATCACCCTGCTTTCGGAAAAAGCCCTGGCCTGGGCTACTGCTGTGTGGGATGCCCATAGTTCCTGCTGTGCCAGCTACTCTTCCATTGCAGAGGAATTCAAACGAGTGTTTCAAGGCCCAAGCAGTGGTTCTGACTCAGCCAAACAGCTCCTGACTCTCCATCAAGGTTGGCGCAGCGTGACGGACTATGCCATCCAGTTCCGCACGGTGGCAGCAGCGAGTGGCTGGAACAACGAGGCGCTCACGGTGTGCTTTCTGAAAGGCCTTTCCGACACTATCCAAGATGAACTGGCCACTCGGGAACCACCGGACAATCTCGAGTCCCTGATCAAGTTGGCCTCACGCATTGACCAGCGTCAGAGAGAGAGAACTCAACCGTAGACCTCTAGCCCCTATCAGTCCCAGCTCCGAGTCCCCACCTTTATCATCGCTGGCTCCACCGGAACCCATGCAGATTGGACGCATCTCCCAGGCTGAGAGAGACCGCCGGATGAGGAGCGACGCTGTCTATATTGCGGCAAACCGGGCCATTTCCGTTCCACGTGTCCCGGGCTCCAGGGAAACGCTCTGTCCCGTACAGACCGGGGGGAACTGTAACGGGAAACATAACCTCCTCCCATCCGTCCAACTCCCGTCTGCTCATTCCAGTCACCCTCTCCTGGGACAACCACAAGCTTCACCTTCAAGCCTTGGTAGACTCTGGAGCCGCAGGTAACTTCATGGATGGTGTCTGGGCGAAGGAGAATGGCGTTCCCTCTGAACCTCTAAGTGACCCCATGAGGGTTACTACATTGGATGGAAGCCCTTTGGGATCTGGACTTGTCACTCATGTCACTACCTCCTTGCGACTTTCAGTTTCACAACACCAGGAATTGATGAACTTTCATTTGATCTCCTGTTCCGAGTTCCCTCTCGTCCTTGGATACCCCTGGCTTCACAGCCATAACCCTCACATCGACTGGTCTGTGGGCACTATCAAGCAGTGGGGTCCCTACGTGCCAAGCTACTTGTATTTTCCAGAATTCCCCGAGTTCTACTCCCGAGTCTTTAGAATCCATCGACCTGACCCGAGTTCCCGAGTGTTACCATGACCTCAAACTGGTGTTTAGCAAACAGAGGGCCACCATGCTACCACCCCATAGACCTTACGATTGCCCCATCGACCTGTTTCCGGGCACTTGCCCCCAGGGGTCGGATCTTTTCCCTATCTCCACCCGAACGAGCTGCTATGGATACCTACATCAAGGACGCTCTGGAAGCAGGCCTCATGCGTCCATCCACCTCCCGGCGGGAGCAGGGTTTTTCTTTGTGGCCAAGAAAGACGGTGGATTACGTCCTTGCATCGACTACCGGGGACTCAATGCCATAACCGTCCGTAACCGTTACCCGCTACCCCTTATGGCCACAGCCTTCGAGCTGCTCCAGGAAGCAGTTGTTTTCACTAAGCTTGACCTGCGGAAGCGCATACCATCTTGTGCGGATCAGACCTGGTGACGAGTGGAAGACCGCTTTCAACACGCCTACTGGTCACTATGAATACTTGGTGATGCCCTTCAGCCTGACCAACGCCCCAGCGGTGTTCCAAGCGCTCATAAACGATGTGCTTAGGGATATGCTTAACATATTTGTGTTCGTTTACTTGGATGACATCCTCATCTTTTCGAGCTCCCTTCAAGAACACACTAAGCATGTCAGACAAGTACTCAAACGCCTCCTAGACAGCCATCTGTACGTTAAGCCGGAAAAATGTGAATTCCATTCATCCCAGTACAATTCCTGGGATTTGTAGTGGAACCCGGTCGAGTCCAAATGGACCCTAGGAAGGTAGGGGCGGTAGCGGATTGGCCCACCCCCAAATCCGTTAAGGATGTTCAGCGTTTCCTGGGCTTCACAAACTTTTACCGCAAGTTCATCAAGAACTTCAGTTTGGTGGCAGCTCCTCTCTCAGCTTTAACCAAAGGTGGCAATGCAAGGTTTTTTTGGGGAAGAGAAGCTGAGACGGCCTTCCAAGGACTCAAGCAGCGCGTTCTCTCTGCTCCCATCCTGATACTACCGACTACGGATGAACCATTTGTGGTGGAGGTAGACGCATCAGAGGTTGGTGTTGGAGCTGTCCTGTCTCAGAGGGGTGAAGACAAGAAGCTTCATCCGTGCGCTTTCTTCTCACACTGGCTTACCCCGACTGAGAGGAACTACGATGTGGGGATCGTGAACTCCTAGCGGTTAAGATGGCATTGAAGGAATGGAGACACTGGCTCGAGGGGGCTTCTCACCCGTTTCAAGTGCTTACGGACCACAAAAATCTGGAGTATATCCAGCAGGCGAAGCGATTGAACTCTAGACAAGCTAGATGGTCTCTTTTCTTCAATCGATTCCAGTTTATCCTCACCTATCGGCCCGGGTCGAAGAATCTCAAACCGGATGCCCTGTCCCGAGTCTACGCTCCTGCCATTCGAGATGACACGGACATGCATGTCCTTCCTGCTGCTAAGATTGTGGCTCCGATCTCGTGGCAAGTTGAGGATACCGTGAGACGTGCTCAAGCTAGCGAACCGGACCCTAAAGGAGGCCCTGCCAATCGGTTGTTTGTCCCCAAGGCAGTGAGGACTCAGGTCCTTCTGTGGGGGCACTCCTCTCGCCTCACCTGTCATCCGGGCGTAGGTCGCACCTTGGAGTTCATCCAGCGTAAGTTCTGGTGGCCTACCATAAGAGAAGACGTTGCCACTTTCGTCAATGCCTGCCCCGTGTGCTGCCAGGGCAAATCTTCTCACCTCCGCCCTCAAGGACTCCTTCACCCTTTACCTGTTCCCCACAGACCCTGGTCCCATATCTCATTGGACTTTATTACTGGACTTCCTCCATCCCATGGCAATACTACTATCCTAGTCATAATCGACAGGTTTTCAAAGGCGGCCAGGTTCGTCCCTCTGACTAAGTTACCTTCTGCCAAGGAAACGGCTGAGTTGGTAATTAATCATGTGTTCCGAGTCTTCGGCATTCCTCAAGATATGGTTTCTGACAGAGGTCCCCAGTTCGCCTCAAGGTTTTGGAAGGCCTTCTGCCAACTCATGGGGGCTTCTGCCAGTCTATCTTCAGGGTACCATCCGGAGTCCAACGGCCAAACAGAGAGGATGAATCAAGAGCTGGAAACCACCCTCCGATGTATGACTCGTGACAACCCGTCCACATGGTCATCCTTTATTGTTTGGGCCGAATACGCGCACAACACCTTGCGCTCCTCCTCCACTGGTATGTCCCCGCACAGTGTCAGTTTGGCTATGCTCCTCCATTGTTCCCGGACCAGGAGGCAGAAGTCAGAGTGCCTTCAGCCTTGAAGTTCGTCAGACGCTGTCGGCTTATGTGGAGGAAGACCCGTCTTAATCTTATGCGTTCCTCACAGAGGTATCAACAACAAGCCAACAGACGTCGCCGTCCCGGGCCTACCCTGCGCCCCGGCCAGAGAGTCTGGCTCTCCACTAGAGACTTACCTCTACGGGTGGAGTCTCGCAAGCTGTCCCAAAAATACATCGGTCCCTTCAAGGTTGCCAGGAGAGTTAACCCAGTTTCTTATCGCCTACACTTACCCAGATCCCTTAAGATTAATCCCACATTTCATGTTTCATTGTTAAAACCTGTTGTTTTTTTCTCCCTTGTCCCGGCAGACAGACCTCCCCCTCCGCCTCGTGTCATTGGAGGCCAGCCGGCTTATACCGTCCACCGGATACTGGATTCCCGCCGGGTGCAGCGGTCCTGGCAGTATCTGGTGGACTGGGAAGGCTACGGTCCTGAGGAGCGCTCCTGGGTTCCTGCCAAAGACATCCTGGACCCTGACCTCATTCGTCAGTTCAGGGTCCTCCACCCTGAGAGAGCTGGTAGGAACGTCAGGAGCCGTTCCTAGGGGGGATTCTGTCAGCATTTGGCCAGGGTTGTTCCGGGTTTTGGTCAGTAGATGCCCCCATTGTGCTTTTTGTCCTTATGTTTTTCCCTTGATCCCCATTAATTATTTGCACCTGTGCCTCGTTTCCTCTAATTGTATTTAAACCCTTAGTTTCCCTCAGTTCTGTGCTCTGTGTTTGTATGTTAGCACCCTGCCCTAGTGTTCTGGGTACTCTTGTCGATTCCGGGTGACGCTCTTGTGGTATTCTGTTTTTTTGTTTTTGTTTATTTTTGTGAGTTTCCTTTGAGGCCTTTTTGTGCTTTTCCTACCACCTTTTGGATTTGCCACTTTTTGTATTTAAGGATTTTTCTTTATTAAATACACCGTCTTAAGTACTGCTGTGTCTGCCTCATCTTCTGGGTTCTGCTGACTATTCGTGGCTCAGTTGGTTAAGTGACTGTTTCTCACCCGGAGACCCAGGTTCGAAACCGGGTCCTGACAGTGTGTAGGAGAAATCGTTCCGTTTTCTACATTGCGCCTGGCTACCGAACCGAAAATGCAGTCACCTACAACGTGAAACTTTTCCGGATTAACTACATAATATTGACCGAAACATGGCAAACGTTGTTTGGAATCAATCCTCAAGGTGTTTTTTCACATATCTCTTCATTGACATGCAGTTCATGGAAGCTTGCTTCTCTCTCTGTGCCCCATGGAAAAATACTGGCAGGTGACTTTTGCGCACCAATTTCGGCGCAGGACACCGGGCGGACACGTGGTAAATGTGGTCTCTTATGGTCAATCTTCCAACGATCTGCCTACAAATACGTCACAATGCTGCAGACACCTTGGGGAAACGACAGAAAGGGCAGACTCATTCCTCTTGCGTTCACAGCCATATAAGGAGATCATGAAAGACAGAGCCTCAAAAATCCTTGTCATTTCCTGGATGCCAAGTCATCTTGGTTTTGCCTGAAGCTCACGTTAAAGGGCACGCACAGAGAAGATATTTGTATTTCTGGACACGTCAGAGTGTTTTCTTTCGAACAGTAGCAATTATATGCATAGTCGAGCATCTTTTTGTGACAAAATATCTTGTTTAAAACGGGAACGTTTTTCTTCCAAAAATGAAATAGCGCCACCATAAGTGTAAGAGGTTAAGTTAAAACCAGGACTCGGATTGAGGACATGTGTGTGAGGGTATTGTGTTCTAACCCCTTGTTAGATTAAGATTTTGAAAAAAAATGATGGACCTGATTATATAACGCAATCTATACCAATGTTTTATTCCGCAATGCTGTATGCTAGAAGCAAGTTGAAAAATGCCGGGTAAAGACATGACTCTGAGCATATGGGATATCTTTGGTTTGTCTCTCTAACCACGTTTCTATCTGCAGTTTTATGTGAATAAAGTCATATAGATTTTTTTTTAAATCACAGTTTTATAAATGCCGACGATCATTTGTTCGTTCGACATGGTGGGATCTTTTTGTGTCTGTAAAATAAATAATGGAAGAGAAAATGGTGGAAACATCTTTATATGCAAATATTGATATAAAAACCATAATGTCGAAGTAAACTTGAAGTCACACAATGATGTAGTGTGTGGTCCTCCCATTACAACTCGGGAAACCATGCAATTTATTAGGCTACAGATTAAATAACTTACGATGAACTTCACAGGGTGTTGAAATTGTACGGTGATCTTGATGCTCCTTTCCAATAAATATTGAGGATCTGATTCTGGTGACATTATGATAAATACTTGACTGCCGTTTTACAAATAAAAAATTCCATAATAAATCTCATCATGTAGACCAGGGGTAGGGAACCCTGTTCCTGGAGTTCTGCAGGATTTTGTTCCAACTAGGCACCACACCTGACCAACTGATGCAATTCAGCAGTTCTGTGATATCCTAAATTCAACACACCTGGTCTTCCAGGTAGGTTAAATCAAAAACATGAAGAGCCTGCGACACTCCAGGACCAGGGTTGCCTACCCCTGATGTAGACTTTACCCGCACAGCCTAAACACTATGTCTGATCTGTTGAATAGAGCGTACATGCCAAGACCATAGTTCACATTTGCTCATGACAATACTATTGGTATAGTTTGTGATGGAAACTTATTGAACTTTCAAACTTTCTAAGTCAATTTGGTGGAAACACACCACAGGTGGGAAAATGTGCATGCCGGATTCTAGGGTATTCACATGAAAATCTGTCCCAATTACATGAAAACCTAGCTTATGACATAGCTTATGACATGCGCTACAACCTCCTTTAGCCTAGGAGACAAAATGTTCTTTGCTTAGGAAGTACTATGTGATTCTGTCACTATCAATTGAAGTTCAACATTTAAACAGGCAATTAAACAACATACTATCTCTAAATCAGTCAGGAATAAGCCAGGAAGGAACGGAAATGAATTATTTAGGCTGTATTAATATTATTTCAAGGCTATAGCCTGCCATTTAAGAAATTAATTGTGAAGCATTTGTGACACTACAGGCAGGAAGGAGCACTCAGCATTTCAACAAGACATCAACAACAGCACTTTAAAACCTCTACGTCATCGGTGTGCCTAAAACGGGACTGTTGTTGATTAATATGCAATAATGTGACAAGAACGACGTTGTAAACAGCAACCAACTTTCCAGGACATAGACATGTCTAATATGGGCAGAAAGCTTACATTCTTCTTAATCTAACGGCAGTGTGCTATTTAAAGTAGTTATTACAGAAATAAAATACCATGCTATTGTTTGAGGATAAAACACTTATCACGGTAACTGGTAATGTACTTACATTCAGTAATCTTGCTCTAATTTGTCATCCTGAGGGTCACAGAGATAAAATGTAGCATAGTTCTGTTTAATAAAATCTACTTTTATATTTTTTTTTATAAAATCCACTTTTATACTTTTATATTTAAATATAGAAACTGGGTTCTACAGTTTGACCCCACAGCTCTCTGGCAACACCCAGAGTGTGTAAGCATTTTTGTATGTTCTCTGTAGTTATGTTCTTAAATGTATAAATTGACCAATTTGGCACATTTTGGAAAACTCATGGCAGACTTGATACAACATTTTGTGTAGTGAATTAATTATTCACTGGATCAGTCTGAAACCTTTCACACACTGCTGCCATCCTGTGAACAACATCTAAATTACACCTAGAGTTCTACAGTATCTCAATCAACAATGTATGGCCTTTCTCTTGCATTTCAAAGATGACATTACATTACATTACATTACATTTAAGTCATTTAGCAGACGCTCTTATCCAGAGCGACTTACAAATTGGCATTTTTTATATATATATTTGACCAGATCTAAAGTGTTAATTCCACAAACTTCAAAGTGTTTCTTTTCAAATGATATTAATAATATGCATATCCTTGCTTCAGGTCCTGAGCTATAGGCAGTTTGATTAGGGTAAGTCATTTTAGGTGAAAATCGATCCTTAACAACATGCCTATACATTTTGCATTTAGGCCGTTTTAAATAGACATTTCCAAAAACAATTACTTAGAATTAAACAATAATGAAACAAAAAAAGCCTTATTATACTATACAGTGCCTTTGAATTCAATTTAGAAACACGAGTTTGGCCAGTCTTTGGTTTGAGGATCATGTGGTGAGCTATGCATGCAGTTTGTTAATTTAGCATAGCAGATGTTCAACACTAATGTATTTAACGACAATATCATGGAAAAAAATATGATAAATCAGTAGATAGTTTCCTGAATGTAAAAAAAGTTACAAGTGCATATAGGCCTACCTTATGATATGCGGCTCTGTGTTAAAAAAAATAGGCTTTTTCTCAAATTCAACAATTAGATACTTCAGATGTAATTGGTTCATTTTTACACTGTTAGCACTGATGCTAACTTAGACTATCCTCTTTTTTAACAGTAGCCTGTATAGAAATTAAAACCTCTCTGGTGCTGCAGCAATGCGCTCATTCGTTGTCATGTTCTATTGTGGGATTAAAAGATTCCGCTTGTCTTCAGTAATTTAAAATGATGTAGAATTGCATGAAATGCATCTACAAAAGGCTTTTTTTCTCAGAATTCAAATAATATGATAGATTCATTCAGTACTTTTATTATAATGGAATATTTTAATTTACACTTGTTCGTGGTGGAATGTGTATCCACAATCTTCTGACAACTTTTCTGAAACAGCGTATCTAAAAGCTCTGGTCTGTCCTAGATTGTGGGTAAACGGTAGGCAGGTTCTCTGCTATCCACATTGTTTTAATTATTATTTTGGGTATAGGAGGGTTACTTTTTTTTCAAGCGTTCAGGGAGGGTAAAAATATATTTTACTGAAGGGTCATCCATATTCATTTCAGAGAGGTCCTATTTTCTCCAGGTATCCCTCATTATAAATACCTACAGTCCTTTAACAGTTCACAAGCACCTCAGTCAAAAAACTCAAGATAGAGCTAACAGACAAAATCCAAACCTGAAAACCCACATCATTTCCTTCTCACACTACATCTTAAATACTTTGAGGTTTCCCAGACACATATTAGGCCTAGTCCTGGACTAAAACCCTATTTTAATGGAGATTCTATATTGTGCATACTTTTTAGTCCAGGGCTTAATCTGTGTCCAGGAAACAGCCCCTGAATGTTTGGTCTACGGGGGTTCATGACAATAATGTTATAAAAAATAATGCAGTTTCAGAAAATGGAAGTTGTTCGAGATCAGCGCTTTAAGCAAGTTGGACAATAAAATCTCATTACCAAGAGGAAATGCTCTCTCTTCTCCATCCTGAACACAGAGGGGAATGACTTGTGTGAGCTCACATTCAAGTCCAGCATTCAAATAAGAGGCTAATTGGTTGCAGTCAGATCATTAGTCCCAGAGAAATAGATAAAGTCACCTGCCTGTTAAAATGAGTTACTCAAGTTGATAAAACAGACAGTTTGTCTGCACACATTTTTTCACACAACTGTTAGGTGTAGCCATCAACGCTTGTGAACAAAGCCACGGGAAATAGTGGTGCTGTAACACCCCCTGAAAAATAAAAAAGAAGGAAAAAAACTAACAAAAACAGGGCCCAGCCCCCACCATCAAACTGCTTTTTGCGGCTATGCTTGTCTAAATGCTTTTGCACAGAAAAACTCCCTAAAACCTTATAAAAAAGGAGGCATTGACCCATTGGCTATCAGTTGTGTAACTTGAGGGTGTACGCTACGCCTGGAACAACAGTGGAAGTCCCATAACATTGTATAAAGCATCAGGTAGCCAAGCCTGCAGACACAGTAATTACATTTGGGAACATAACTAATAAGTCTAATAAGCCTACATATATATATATATATATATATATATATAACATTTCTGTTTCACATGGAAACATGTCTAAAGGTGTCACACATGAGTTTAACACAGCTGTCTCTAATCTCAAGTCTCCACAACCACAGTCACAATAATCAAGGGGCACATACCGAAGAGATGCAGCAGCGTCACCTTCAGTTTTTTTCTTTGAGAAAACAGCATTGTAGCCTACAGTCCATACAATAATCCAACTGGTTCCACTAAATCATCTTCAAATAACATGACATAGTCTGAGATACTCAACCAGACATTGACTTTGTTAGTTTAAGCTGTCCCAGGGGCTGGGTGGGTGGAGTTTGTGAGGGGTAAAAAAAAGAGTTAGGGTTGCATTAATTTTGAAACAACTACAATTCCATCTACAGCTGTATTTGATTTTCACATACAACATAAAAAAGAGGAGGGGCATGGAGGGAGATATTATCCTGTTATCCTAGCAGCATCCTTGGTGGTGTACCCAGGAATCTTTGCTGTGTTTTTCAATATGATGAAACCGCAACAAAGGTAATACCTGTTAATTTTTCTCTCAAAAGACTGTTATAGAGGAACTTATCCTGTTGCATTCTTTCTTCTCCAGATAATTTTTGAATGTTGAGTGATGATGGATGAGCATTCCATTTCGAGGCAGAGAACAGAGAGAGAGAGAGAGAGAGAGAGAGAGAGAGAGAGGAGAGTGAGAGAGGGGGGAGAAGGAGAGAGAGGGGTGGAGAGAGAGAAAACAGCCAGAAACACTCTCTAAATCACTCTTGATTAAACATTATTTCTTAACTTTTTTTTTTACATCAAATTAACTAAATGTTTATTGGTCACATACACATATTTATCAGATATTATTGCGGGTGTAGCGACGTGCATTTATTTACAGGATATTGTATGTTTGTGAAGGATTCACCATCCTGCTTTGTTAACAATTTGAACAGGTGACACAATAATGTTCAGGACATAATGTGTTTAGTGTCTGTGTGTGCAGACAGTCAGCTTTAATTTGAGGGTATTTTCATCCACATTGGGAGAACCGTTTAGGAATTACAGCACTTCTTGCACATAGTTCCCCTATTTTACGGGACCAAAAGTATTGTCACATTTCTACAATTGTTCTTTTAGTTTTAAAATGTGTTGTAGGTTGTGTGAAAATAAATCCCAATTTAATCCCTTTTAATATTTTAATTTAAGGTGGCAAAATGTGAAAACTGCGCAAGAGTATGTTGGGTGGCAGGTAGCCTAGTGGTTAGAGTTGTTTGGCCAGTAACTGAAAGGTTGCAAGATTGAATCCCCGAGCTGACAAGGTAAAAATCTGTAGTTCTGCCCCTGAACAAGAAAATGCCCACTGTTCCTAGGCCGTCATTGTAAATTAGAATTTGTTCTTAACTGACTTGCATAGTTAAATACATTCAGAAGGCAATGGGGACCCTATTCAGATTTGAGATAAGTTGATTTAAAATGGACTTAAGTAAATTTTGGGGGGCTAAAGTACATTTTCTGTCAATGTATCTCCATCTGAATCAGAGCCTGTAAGATCTAAACTACCTAACCCTACACCTAAAGCTAATAATAGCAATTTAAAATCAGTTACTGTACACTGTACACTCAATAGTAACAATATCCCTACTTTTTAGCACTTTGAGATTGTTTTTAATTGAATGCAGGTTAAGAAACTAAATGTATTATTATTGATTATTGTTGCTCTTAAAATAATATCAAGCAAATATGTCTACCTAGATAAGCTTTGTCACAGACACGTTAATTTATTCTTCTCATTCCTCACAGCTCATTAAATGCATTCGTAGGTTGTGGAGTAGATCCCTTGGAATCAGGACAAGACCGAGGTAAGACAACAACGGACACATTTATGTAATAGGGTGAACTATAAGTTTTATAAGATACACCGGACACAAACGACATGGCGACAGACAGTGGTGGCTGCTGAGCTGGATGTAGATGGGTCTTTAATGGTCATGGGACAGACGGCACAAGCTGTGGTCAAAGACAGACTCCAGAAGAAGATTGTTGCAGCTTAATGTCCCACATGGGAATAAGAGGACTGACTTAGTAAGTATAACTTTTAACGCTAAGAAATATTGTAAATCTTGAACCTTTAAAATCTTGAATCTTGAAATTAATACCACAATCATTTTGACATTCAGGGCAGTCATTCAAATACAGGATAGTTGGTAAATACTAGGCTTCTTTGAATGGAACATGGATATGCTGCCAGTAAACAGTTTTGATATTGGCTCATTACAACATCTCTAAAAAACACATTTATGAAAAAATTACTACCAATTAGAGATAAGTATTGTATTTATTTATCCTTTAACCAGGCCGTTGTTGTTAGAAACCTATTTTGAGAGGGTTATGTTAGCTAGTTAAACCATGTAGTGGTTAAGTCAGTTAATTCAGATGTACTAATGGCACTAAAGACCTCTCTTTTCTTGTTCTACAGAGTGTTTTTAACCAGAACAAGAACAGCTCACCATGTTCATACACTCAACTATGACAACTGCGATACCCTCATAACCCACAGCTTTTTTCTTCTCACGCTATAACAGTATCATTATTGAGACATTCACAGCGTTCTCATTTACTGGTCTGACCACATTGACGTTTTACGTGAAGCCCACTGCCTGTTTCCTCAAACACTTGTCTCTCGCTCTGCTATCTAGCTTCTCTATGTGACAGACATTTCCTTTTTGAAGAACAGTCTGATACCATTAAATGCATCTTAAATACTTGCCATACTTTTAATTTGATCCAAAGGGTTTTTCATTTTGTTGATGGACCCAACAACATTGGAAGACTTGATAGAGCTGATGTCACTTTAAATGGAACACTAGTCACTTTAATGTTTACATACTGTTTTACTAATTTCATAATGTACATACTGTATTTTCAGAAAATGCCACTCAGGCATGGCTTGTCATAATATTTAGATATTTCTTAATTCCATTCTTTTACTTTTAGATTTGTGTGTATTTTTCCGAATTGTTAGATACTTCTGCACTGTTGGAACACAAGCATTTCGCTACACCTGCAATAAGATCTGCTAAATATATGTGTATGTGTCCAATACATTTGATTTGATGTACAATACATTTGTATGAGGATGACACTGTTCTCTATTCAAGTGGCAGCAGTTTGACTTTGGCTTTTAACATCCGTCAACAGAATCAGTATGATTTGAAGCTCCTTCTGAATTCCTCTAAAACAAAACACATTGTCTTTTCCAATACTAAACACTCTGAAAACCGTGTCATTACTTCCTTGGAAGGAAATTCCATAGAGCGAGTGAAGCTGAGTTCCCATAATCATGTTGAGAACCTGGTAAAGAAGATCAAGTTGAGAATAGGTTTTTATTACCAGCATAAGGGTTGTTTTTCTTTGGAGGCCAGAAAATAGCTTGTACCGAGTATATTCCTGTCTGTCTTGGACTACAGTGATGTAATGTATAAACAGACCTCAAGCACAACCCTGAAGGCAATTGATTTCATGTATCATGCAGCTCTTAGGTTTATTAGCAACCAAAAGCATTTGACACATCACTGTGATCTCTATAGTGCTGTTGGCTGTTCGTCGTTGACTCTACTACACTTACACATTGTTATTTTTTTCTTTATTTTTTTCTTTTATTTATTTTGCTAGGCAAGTCCATTAAGAGCAAATTCTCATTTACAATGATGGCCTACCAAAAGCCCTCATTTAAAATAAAATAAAAATACTATATAAATATAGGGCAAAACGCACATCACAACAAGAGAGACAACACAACATAAAGAGAGACCTAAGACAACAACACTGCATGGCAGCAACACAACATGGTAGCAGCACAAAACATGGTATAAACATTATTGGGCACAGTCAACAACACAAAAGGTCAAGAAGGTAGAGCCAACAATGCATCACAAAAAGCAGCCACAACTGTCAGTAATAGTGTCCATGTTTGAGTCTTTGAAAGAAGATATTGACATAAAACAGTCCAGTTCGAGTGTTTGTTGCAGCTTGTTCCAGTCGCTAGCTGCAGCAAACTGAAAAGAGGAGCGACCCAGGGATGTGTGTGCTTTGGGGACCTTTAAAATAATGTGACTGGCAGAATGGGTGTTGTATGTGGAGGATGAGGGCTGCAGTAGATCTCAGATAGGGGGGAGGGAGGCCTAAGAGGGTTTTATAAATAAGCATCAACCAGTGGGTCTTGCGGCGGGTATACAGAGATTACCATTTTAGAGAGGAGTATAGAGTGCAGTGATGTGTCCTATAAGGAGCATTGGTGGCAAATCTGATGGCCGAATGGTAAATAACATCTAGCCGCTTGAGAGCACCCTTACCTGCCGATCTATAAATTATGTCTCCGTAATCTAGCATGGGTAGGATGGTCATCTGAATCAGGGTTAGTTTGGCAGCAGGGGTGAAAGAGGAGCGATAATGATAGAGGAAACCAAGTCTAGATATATTATGATTTATGAGGCCATTTTGGGAAAGTTGCCACTTTATAGCTGTTCTTCTTTGATAAGGTCAGGAAATAAATACCAGTTAGGGTCTCACTAATTACTTTTAACAGTTCCTAAAATCAGAACGGTTTTAGAAACTAAGCTCTGTGGTTTTGTTATTCTCTCCAGACCAGCTTGAATCTCCAGGATCTGGTTTCCTTGGAGGAGTGTAAACGTGTGGTTCACTCACATTTTACTGAGGAATGTGCTTGTCATTCAGACTTGATGCTGTGGTACATATGGTAAAACAAATTCTAAGACAATTGTATGTTTCTGTAATTGAAATGCATGTCTGCTATGTAACTGTTCTTTTTTATGGTGTGTCTATGTCTGTAAGTTGCTACAGTATGTCTGATATCTGTATCAAACATTGCTCCCCCGTTTCTGTCTTGTGTATTTTATCTCAATGAGACTAACCTGGATTAACAAAGGCTAAATAGAACATAATAATAATTCTCCTTCAATAATACATATTGGGGGCGTTTACCAACTCACTGTTCCTGTTACAGTGTCAGAAAAAGTTCAAGAGGAAGTGCGAGCTCTGCCAGTTGAGCAATCTTCAAAAGAGAGGCAAAATTGAGCTCCCAAGTAGTGCAACGGTCTAAGACACTGCATCTCAGTGCAAGAAGTGTCACTACAGTACCTGGTTTGAGTCCCATAGGGCGCTGCACAATTGGCCCAGTATTGTCCGGGTTTGAACAAGGTAGGCCGTCATTGTAAATAAGAATTTGTTCTTAACTGACTTACCTAGTTAAATAAAGGTTAAATAAAAAATAGTAGGTCAAGGGATGTCCCCCCCTCCTCTGCTTGTTAGTAATCTGATGTGCACTATTGTAGCAGTTGTGAAAAATATATTAGTTTGTTTTTTTTCCCCTGGGTTTAGTGATAGTTTTTGAATGGTTGGGGATATTAGCTATTATGATGCCTGAAAGCTATGACTCTCAGGAACACGCACGTGTCTTCTATCTCCCTCCACGATGCTTACAAGCCACACAGTGTAACGGCTTTCTTCTGTGGACGAAGGAGAGGACCAAAGTGCAGCGTGGTTAGTGTTCATTATGTTTAATAAAGACGATAAACGTGAACACTACAAAACAACAAATGTGAAGAAAAAAAAAACAGTTCTGTCTGGTGCAGACACACGAAGACAGAAGACAACCACCCACAAAACCCAACACAAAACAGGCTACCTAAATATGGTTCCCAATCAGGGACAATGACTAACACCTGCCTCTGATTGAGAACCATATCAGGCCAAACATAGAAACGGGAAAACTAGACACACAACATAGAATGCCCACTCAGCTCACGTCCTGACCAACACTGAAACAAAGAAAACACAAAAGAACTATGGTCAGAACGTGACACACAGGAACTGTTCGATGAGACTATGACAAAACCGCAATTGAAAAAGATGGCAATGCAGATCTTTTTTTCCACAAACACAATTATTACCCGATTACCTTTCTCAAATTTCCAATACCTTTCTTATGCATTTCACTCACTTGTTGATGCAAATACAAATTGTTACATCTTTCCCAGATTCAAGTCATTTGATATATTTTGTAATTAGCCTTATTAAAATATAAACTAGGTTGCAGTCTGTGCCAGAATGGTTCAAAAGTACAAATATCAGTATTGGTTGATAATGCAATGAAAAAAGACAGAAAATGTACACATCATAAATCCGTAACTTGAAAACTTGTAATAACGTACAGTTATGAATATAACTACTGTTCCCTGAAGGAAGGGACGAGGTACAATATACAAATGGGGAGTCAACGACCAATCAAATTCACCTGAAAAAAACTGAAATCATGCACAACGGGAAAATAGATGCCGTGCCCATCCTCAGAAGCCCCGGCTTCCTGGTTATAATACCAGGGCTCCCGTGCATTTCCTCAATTCAGTACCGTTCTTCAGTGATTTCAAGTCCCCTGATGTTGAAGGGACAAAATATGTTATACCTAGTTCCCTCCTTCAGGGAACATTTGTTATATTCATAACTGCATGTTCCCTTCCAGTCGGTCACTCGGTATAAACTATGGGGACTAACAATCATATCAAATCAAATGTTATTCGTCACATGCGCCGAATAGAACAGGTGTAGACCTTACAGTGAAATGCTTACTTACAAGCCCTTAACCAACAATGCAGATTTAAGAAAAATAAGCGTTAAGAAGTTATTTACTAAAATAAACTGAAGTCAAAAACAGATAAGTAAAAAAAAAAATATATATATATAAATAACAGTAGAGAGGCCACATACAGGGGGTGTCGGTACAGACTCAATGTGCAGGGGGCACAGGTTAGTCAAGGTAATTGAGGTAATTTGTACATGTAGGTAGTGGTAAAGCACTTTGCATAGATAAATAACAGAGAGTAGCAGCAGAGTAAAAGGGTGGGGGACAATGCAAATAGTTCGGATAGCCATTTTATTAGCTGGTATAGAGGTCCTGGATGGGAAGCTTTGCCCCAGTGATGTACTGGCCTGTACACACTACCCTCTGTAGTGCCTTGCGGTCGGAGGCCGAGCAGTTGCCATACCAGGCGGTGATGCAACCAGTCAGGATGCTCTTGATGGTGCAGCCGTAGAACCTTTTGAGGATCTGAGGACACACGCCAAATCTTTTCAGTCTCTTGAGGGGGAATAGGTTTTGTCGTGCCCTCTTCACAACTGTCTTTGTGTGTTTGGACCATGATAGTTTGTTGGTGATGTGGACACCAAGGAACTTGAAGCCATCAACCTACTCCACTACAGCCCCGTTAATGAGAATGTGGCTGTGCTTGGTACTCCTTTTCCTGTAGTCCACAATCATCTCCTTTGTCTTGATCATCAGGTCTCTGACCTCCTCCCTATAGGCTGTCTAATCATTGTTGTGTTGTCAGCAAACTTAATGATGGTGTTGGAGTCGAGCTTGGCCATACAGTCATGGGTGAACATGGAGTACAGTAGGGGACTGAGCACGCACCACTGAGGGGCCCCAGTGTTGAGGATCAGCATGGCAGATATGTTGTTACCTACCCTTACCATCTGGGGGAGGCCCATCAGGAAGTCCAGGATCCAGTTGCAGAGGAAGGTGTTTTGTCCAAGGGTCCTTAGCTTAGTGATGAGCCTTGAGGGCACTATGGTGTTGAACGCTGCGCTGTGGTGAATGAATAGCATTCTCAGATAGGTGTTCCTTTTGTCCAGGGGGAAAGGGCAGTGTGGAGTGCAATAGAGATTGCATCATCTGTGCACCTGTTGGGAAGGTATGCAAATTGGGGTGGGTCAAGGGTTTCTGGGATAATGGTCACACCCCAAGCAGGTTTAGAGGGTATCAAACTAGGAGCCCTACGGCAGTCCAAGCACACACAGGTTCCACCGGCTCCAAAAAGAGATTACAGATAAGACTGCACAATTAATTGAATTCAGATATCCATATCACAAGAGATCCATTTGGCATGCAATATTTTGAAACGCCACACGGAGGTGTATTGCGTCCATTTTCCTTACTCCGTTTTTTTCCCTTCTTGTGGCTGCTTTTCACACACAAGCCCGGCCCCGCCACTCAAACAGCAAAATTCCTCCTCCCCACTGTAATATTTACTATAAGTTTGCATGCTGTTCTGTTAGGTCAAATTCAGTCAGCAGATTGATCCAAAGAAGAATGATGCTGCTTTCCACTTTGCTTCTAAATATACATCATCCTACTTCGATTATTACAACAGTTCACCCAAGTGTTTTGATATCTATTGCATCTCAAATTTCAATTGTAACATTTGGTTAAAAAAAACAAAATTGCAATATGATTTTTTGCCTATATCGTGTGGCCCTAGTTACAGAAGCCACCTTTTTCACTAATACTTACCCAAGAGGCCTGAACTGTCAGAGCCACATGTAGGGAACCAGTTCTGTCACTGCAGCCCAATTCCTCGGCATAACCTGAACTGTATACTTCACACTCAACGTCAACAAAACTAAGGAGATGATTGTGGACTTCAGAAAACAGCAGAGGGAACACCCCCCTATCCACATCGATGGAACAGTAGTGGAGAGGGTAGCAAGTTAAGTTCCTCGGCATACACATCACAGACAAACTGAATTGGTCCACCCACACAGACAGCATCGTGAAGAAGGCGCAGCTGCGCCTCTTCAACCTCAGGAGGCTGAAGAAATTCGGCTTGTCACTCAAACTTCTACAGATGCACAATCGAGAGCATTCTGGCGGGCTGTATCACCGCCTGGTACGGCAACTGCTCCGCCCACAACCGTAAGGCTCTCCAGAGGGTAGTGAGGTCTGCACAACACATCACCGGGGGCAAACTACCTGCCCTCCAGGACACCTACACCATCCGATGTTACAGGAAGGCCATAAAGATCATCAAGGACAACAACCACCCGAGCCACTGCCTGTTCACCCCGCTATCATCCAGAAGGCGAGGTCCGTACAGGGGCATCAAAGCTGGGACCGAGAGACTGAAAAACAGCTTCTATCTCAAGGCCATCAGACTGTTAAACAGCCATCACTAACATTGAGTGGCTGCTGCAAACACACTGACTCAACTCCAGCCACTTTAATAATGGGAATTGATGGGAAATGTAAAATATATCACTAGCCACTTTAAACAATGCTACCTAATATAATGTTTACATACCCTACATTATTCATCTCATATGTATACGTATATACTGTACTCTATATCATCTACTGTATCTTTATGTAATACATGTATCACTAGCCACTTTAACTATGCCACTTTGTTTACATACTCATCTCATATGTATATACTGTACTCGATACCATCTACTGCATCTTGCCTATGTCGCTCTGTACCATCACTCATTCATATATCTTTATGTACATATTCTTTTTCCCCTTACACTTGTGTGTATAAGACAGTAGTTTTGGAATTGTTAGTTAGATTACTTGTTGGTTATTACTGCATTGTCAGAACTAGAAGCACAAGCATTTCGCTACACTCGCATTAACATCTGCTAACCATGTGTATGTGACAAATAAAATTTGATTTGCATGCTGCCACGGCAGCCAAAGGCTTAAATCCACAGGAAACTGAGGTAACCCTGATAATGTGCACTTTAAGTGCTGCCACACTCCAAGGCAGCACAAGGCTCAAACTCAAAGGGAACTGTGGTAATTCGGATAGATGATTAACATGTACGCTGCCTAACACCCACTCCCGGACCCAGCCATAAGAACACTGAGCAACACTGGGAGCAGTTAAATCCAAGCGATAAAACCACAAAGGTATGTGTGGAATCCCAATTCACTGCATCACAGATATCACCTATCGTCATGCCCCTGAACAATGGCCAAGTAGCTGCCACACCCATAAGCAAGAGATATGAAAGGGAATAGTTTGAAAGCTGGGACCTGTAAGATATAGGCAAAACAATGGGAGCAAAAGTTGCATTGGATGTAATATCACTTTGGAGTCGCCAGGTGCAAACTACAAACAGGAAGGTTGCATGTGGAGATCCCGAACACGCTTGGCCGACACCAAGGCCATGAGCAGGGCAGTCTTGTAGGAAAGGATCTTCAGAGTCCAATAAGTGCCACAGGCTTAGACACTGGTCTGAGCTGATGCACACCTTTCAGGAACTGCACACAAGAGGATAAAACCCCGGGGTAGAGCCATCAACCCCTACATGACACACCAAAATGGCTGCCATATAAAGCTTCAATGTGGAAAAAGAAAGGCCCTACTCAAAAGGTTCTTGCTAGAACATCAAAATGTCCACCAAAGAGTTCTGAAAAGGAGAAACTCAACCACAGATGGGTGCAGTCTCCACTCCGTAGATGTTACCAACACATACTGGCCCTCCAACATCAGAAGAAAATGCCTCACAAAACTGTCTGTAGCTCTAGGTAATTAATATGCAGCATCCTTTGCGCTGTTTACCAAATCCCTTTTCTGAGTAGCACACACACACACACACACACACACACACACACACACCGCTCCCCATCCCAGTATGGATACTCCCATCATGATCACCCTGTGGTCACTACCCGGCCCATGAGAAGCCCGCCTCCATGTCCTTGTTCAAGTCTTGCAGCAAATCGATATGATACATCTGCAGCATTGTGCCCACAACCAACAATCGGGCCACGACACCCGCAGCCTGGTACACTTATTTATTCACCTTTTTTAACCAGGTAGGCTAGTTGAGAACAAAGTTCTCATTTACAACTGCGACCTGGCAAAGATAAAGCAAAGCAGTGCGACACAAACAAAAACACAGAGTTGAACATGGAATAAACAAGCATACAGTCAACAACACAATAGAGAAAAAACTTTGCTGTGGCGGAGAAGACCAATAGTTAACTCTCTCCCACTGAATCCAAAGCCGGGGCTTTAGCTTGCCCTGGACTGAGTTAATCCTATTCACACTCTGAAAATCCTCCAGAGTCAACCACGGATAGTATATCATCCCAGAATCCGTACTCTAAACACTGCCAGAGAAATCGGCTCTGCTCTCAGACAACCCCATTCTTGAGGTTGCTTCACCGAAAGACCCTTTCCCAGCAGCCCCAACTCTTTCACAAAGTCAGCCAAACGCTCAATGAAAGCTGATCGCCGGAAGCAATGGTCACAAACTGGCACGAGCCAAAGCCTCCTGTGTGTGTTTCTACTCCAGGCAAACAGGACAGCACTCCTGAGTATATTTCGTTTTCATTTTGAAACCACATGCCTTAGGGTATGGCTGGAGGTTCAAACTCGGCTGGTTAGCTTTGTGAACTTACACTTTTACCACCATCTTACTCAAGCAAGGAAGGACTGGCTACACAAGCAGAGCTGAAAGAAGTGGGGTTTTAGCAAACACAAATCCTTCCCGAGCAAGGAAGCATTAGCAGAGCAGAAAATAGTTCGACACAAGACACAAAATCTAGGGGCACGAGTACTCTCAAACCACTAACATAGACCTAAGTCAGAGCCAAATTTTGTTGGTCTTTGTGTGAATGAACAGTTTGTAAATTCCTTGACACATTCTTCCTTCGGGCGATCTGAAGAGCAAAGAATTGAAGAAATAAATGCGTGCCCCGGTATTAGAGCCAGGAAGGCAGGGCTTCCAAGTGCGGGCTCGGCATCCATTGACCCGTTGGGTGTGATTTCAGTTTTCAGATAAATATGATTGGTCGTTAACTCCCCATAGTATGTTATACCAAGTGACCGACTGAAAGAGAACAGATAGAAAATATGTAGATAATGGACCTATATGTTTTAAAATAACTGCCCTTTTTCTGGACCGCTTTGGAAGAAAATGGACATATATGGAGGAGCATTTGCCATTCTGGTAAAATGCATTGTCTATTGTATAGGAGAGAAGACCAGAGGAGGCCATGAAAGTATGGAACAGCTGAGAACACTAAAAACAGACCACATGAAGAGAAGGAGACATAGGGGCCAGGATAGCTGGACATACCAAGGCCAGAGGGATATACAAAGGAGGGGGTCAGTCAAATGACTAACTGATGACCAGTAGACATAGTTCGCATATTTTTAGGACGTAGAGATGCAGAAGGAATGAAAGAGAAGACACATAGTATGTTGCTCTGGGATAAAGACACACATACAAAGGAACATATTGAGTTAAGTGCAGAGCCAAAGCATAGGGCTGTAAAATAGAGGAATGAATAGTATTTTTAGTATAGTTGGACACGCTAGAAACTGAGGAGACACATAGTCTGCTGATCCTAGATAATACACAAACAAAAGAATGCATGTAGCTAAGTGCAGGAACAAAGCAAGGGTCTTGTCATCATAATAATCTGACGGAAAGCAGATATGGGCGTTATTGAGCTGAACAAGCAGGATGCACGGATTGGAATGTAACTTCATTTGCATGTGGGATGGGCTCAGATGTTGTATGTGTATAAATCAGAGTGAATGCTCTGAAAAAGGGGTGTGTTCCGCGGGGCACTCCAGTTTGCTATACTTTTGTAGTAAAGCCTGATTGATTTCACAAGTTCTGGTATGCGTTGTATTTGATCCGATTTTCCACTACATACAAATCTGTCAGAAAAAGTATTATCAGCTAGCGGTTTCATTCTGCTTCATTCACCTAAAAGAGCCGGCTCTGAACTGCCCTTCGTTCAGCAACTATGATTGTGTTTAAATAGACATGGGTGGGTGCCTCAGACATGGCCTCCAAATCACCAACTCCGCCCTGCCATCACACACACCACTACCCTTGCACTCACACAACAACAACCATGCTTTCTCTCACCTGCCGTCTCTACCTCCTCTGTAAATACTAGTGTAATAAAATGCCATAGACAGGCCTATGCTCAGATAGGATAAACAAGAGCATGTCTCTATAACAGCAGTGGAAAGATAAATTCATCTGCTGATAGGCAAGCAACTGGTAGCCTAGCCCATGATGGCTAGTCTACTCCTTTACCATCCACAAATTTTATATTTTATGTCCACAGGTGAATGGGCTCTGGCAGCCAAAACAGTCTGCAAGTATTTTCAGTTACAACACTTTTCTGGCTTCCCTCTTCTGTTACACACAGGTATTCTGAAATGCTGGATAGCTAATTTTGGTTGACTTTCTGTTACATTAAAAAAAAAAGAATCACACAGAGTTGGTGTCACGATTGTCTTTGGGTGAAAGAGAGGAGGACCAAGATGCAGCGTGATGATAATCCATATTTAATGGGAATACATAAACAACAATCCGACAAAGGACCGAAGACGAAACAGTCCCATAACGTAAACAGTGGAACAATCACCCACAAAATACCCAAAGAATATGGCTGCCTCAATATAGTTCCCAATCAGAGACAACGATAGACAGCTGCCTCTAATTGAGAACCAATCTAGGCAACCATAGACTTACAAAAACGCCTAGAATAGGAAAACACCCCCATAAAAATATAAAACCCTTAGACAAGACAGAAACACATGCTCCACCCATGTCACACCCTGACCTAATCAAAATAACAAAGAAAATAAAGAATACTAAAAGGTCAGAGGGTGACAGTTGGTGTAACATGGAAATATGGCCGCGGGATCCTTTTTGCTTTTGAAAATGATTTCTCGATGATTTGAAAGTAAAGTTTCAAAGGTTTCCAAAACCGTATTGCAACCGAGGATTATTAAAGTTTACACAGAGCGTCGTCGGGACTGCTGTATAATTGTAACACCTGATTCTTGTTAGGCCTATCTGAAAACACAGCAATCTTGAATTCTTGCATTGATCTTGAAATATTGATGGCTATTCAGAGAGTAGGCTAAGCCATCTTTGGATAAGCCACCCCTTCACTACAACTATATTGCAGTTCAGTAGGTATGTATATATTGCAGTTACTACAAACTTACTGCAAAACAACATCTTCTGCTGTTAAATGGCACAATTTCTGAAATACAATCATTGTAAAAAAAATCTATCCATTATTACTCAATAAATAACTTGCTACATCTATATTCAAGAAAGAGAATAACATAGACTGTTGCATCACTATTTAAATCAATGCTGCTATTGTTTTAATTTCGTAAAGCAGCTTGTGTTTCTTAACCAGGCAAAGAGGGAGTCAACTGCACGAGTCGTCTGCGCGATGTGTAGCCGATAATCAGAGTGGAGTCTGTCTGCCTTTCTGCCCACACTCAAAGCTTCCTCACCTGCAGCTCACAAGCTGGTAAAACATCTTTCCTTCTGCTGAACAGAACTGTCCCTGGACAGACACAGAAAATCTCTCAATCTCTCCAAAAACTATTGTCCAGTCTATTTAGCAGTCAGACTTTAGTAGCAGAGATAATTTAGTCAAGTTTCGTTTTAGTAAACTGAAATTCAAAATATTTTAGCCTATATTCTGTTCTTGCTCTCTTTAGTCAGTGCTTGGTGAATATTTTAGTAATTATTTTTGTTGATGAAATTAACACTGATCCAAACAATTTACCACTTGATAAAATACTTGATAAAAGTACTATTAAAAGTCATGTTTTGGGGCTATCTGTAATATAAGGAATTTGAAATGACTTATACTTTTTCTTTTGATACTAAAATATATTTTAGAAATTACATTTACTTTTGATACTTAAGTATATTTCAAACCATTTAGTGGCTCCGTAAGTAGCATCTCAAGGTCCTGGAGTGGCCTAGCCAGTCTCCAGACCTGAACCCAATAGAAAATCTATGGAGGGAGCTGAAAGTCCGTATTGCCCAGCGACAGCCCCGAAACCTGATGGATCTGAAGAAGGTCTGTATGGAGGAGTGGGCCAAAATCCCTGCTGCAGTGTGTGCAAACCTGGTCAAGAACGACAGGAAACGTATGATCTCTGTAATTGCAAACAAAGGTTTCTGTACCAAATATTAAGCTCTGCTTTTCTGATGTATCAAATACTTATGTCATGCAATAAAATGCAAATTAATGACTTAAAAATCATACAATGTGATTTTCTGGATTTTTGTTTTAGATTCCGTCTCTCACAGTTGAAGTGTACCTATGATAAAAATTACAGACCTCTACATGCTTTGTAAGTAGGAAAACCTGCAACATCTCCCTACTGTATATATAGTTGAAGTCGGAAGATACATACACCTTAGGGGAATGCATTTAAACTCAGTTTTTCACAATTCCTGACATTTCAGCCTCAGTGGGTAAGAGGTTTACATACACTCAATTAGTATTTGGTAGCATTGCCTTTAAATTGTTTAACTTGGGTGAAACATTTTGGGTAGCCTTCCACAAGCTTCCCACAATAAGTTGTTTTAAATTTTGGCATATTCTTCCTGACAGAGCTGATCAGGTTTGTAGGCATCCTTGCTCGCACACGCATTTTCAGCTCTGCCTACAACTTTTCTATGGGGTTGAGGTCGGGGCTTTGTGATACCTTGACTTTGTTGTCCTTAAGCCATTTTGCCACAACTTTGGAAGTATGCTTAGGGTCATTGTCCATTTGGAAGACCCATTTGCGACCAAGCTTTAACTTCCTGACTGATGTCTTGAGATGTTGCTTCAATATATCCACATAATATCTATTTTGTGTGCCAGTCCTTCCTGCAGCAAAGCACCCCCACAGCATGATGCTGCCAACCCCGTGCTTCACGGTTGGGATGGTATTCTTCGGCTTGCAAGCCTCCCCCTTTTTCCTCCAAACATAACAATGGTCATTATGGCGAACAGTTCTATTTTTGTTTCATCAGACCAGAGGACATTTCTCCAAAAGGTACGATCTCTGTCCCCATGTGCAGTTGCCAACCGTAGTCTGGCTTTTTTATAGCAGTTTTGAAGCAGTTGCTTTTTCCTTGCTAAGCAGCCTTTCAGGTTATGTCGATATAGGACTCGTTTTGCTGTGGATATAGATACTTTTGTACCCGTTTCCTTCAGCATCTTCACCAGGTCCTTTGCTCTTGTTCTGGGATTGATTTGCACTTTCTGCACCAAAGTACATTAATCTCTAGGAGACGGAACACATTTGTTTGTTTGTACAGATGAACATGGTACCTTCAGGTGTTTGGAAATTACTCCCAAGGATGAACCAGACTTGTGGAGGTCTACAATTTTTTTCTGAGGTCTTGATTGATTTATTTGGATTTTTCCATGATGTCAAGCAAGAGTTTTAAGGTAGGCCTTGAATTACATCCACAGGTACATCTCCAATTGACTCGAATGATGTCAATCAGAAACTTCTAAAGCCATGACATCATTTTATGGAATTTTCCAAGCTGTTTCAAGGCACAGTCAACTTAGTGTATGTAAACTTCTGACCCACTGGAATTTTGATACAGTAAATAAAAAGTGAAATAATCTGTCTGTAAACAATTGTTGGAAAAATATAGTGTCATGCACATAGTAGATTTGCCAAAACTATAGTTTGTTAACAAGAAATTTGTGGAGTGGTTTAAAAACAAGTTTTAATGACTCCAACCTAAGTGTATGTAAACGTCCAACTTGAACAGTATATAGAAGCAACAATCACCATCGACAGTGTGATTGCATTTCTGAAATGTTGTGTGTATTGAAAATGTCTAGCTGATAAACTCCAGAGTTGTAGAGGGTGAGATCTCTGATGCTGAGAGATCCAGTTTCTGTGTCCAGCTGCAGTCTGTCTGTGAATCTTCCTTCGAATTCTGTGATGTTCTCTCTCTCCTCTGATGACCTGACTTTGAGGTGTTTGTAATGACTGGACCAAAGAACCAAAATACCTTATCAGCTTGTAGTCCAATTAGTCCAGTGTGTAGAATGACAGACTGCCTCTCTGTCTGTGGAAATGTATTTACCTCCGCATTCACAGCTCCCCAAAATAATCTTAGTTCAGTAGCAACGACAAATGGCACAAATCATACTGTGTTTAGTGTTTTTATATTAGATTTTTATTTGATATTCAGTTTAGTTTTCAGATCCACTTGACTAGTTTTTATTTAGTTTAAGTTTTATAGGAACACTTCTTTGATTGTATATTATTTAGTTTCAGTTTTAGTGTTAGGGACAGAAAGACGTGCATTTAGGTGTTGTAGTTTTTGGGGATGTCACTTCTTGCCTTTCTGAGGCGTAATGCATAAGTTGATGGGTCAGGTCATAGGTTAGGTTAAGTTTAAAGGTAGACTCAGCCAGATGAAGTACACGTACAAAGTAAACTGTAGTAGTGGGTCAATTTCCACAGCAGCCAGGGCCCGGATTCCCAAAGGCATCTTAAGTTCTTTGTTCAAACCTTAGTAGGAGTATCGTCAAACATGGTGCGCCTCGCTACACCTCGGTCTCAGGGGAGAACTGCAAGCCAGCTAGAGCAACGCATACAGTCTCCTGATCTTGCAGTGTAGGCACGGTCTCCGAACCCCAAAGCAAGTCACAAGGACAACAAATCCTCAGCACCGCAATATTGGCAGCACACAGATTGGTACACTGTCACAAGTAATAAAAACAAGGACACAACCCAAACGATGGCACAAGCGACACCGAGTGGGGGGAACAGCAGAGCACCCTGATGGAGGCTAGCTTGCTTGCTGCTCCAAGCTATTGAATAGATGCCGGTATCCTATACTTCTGCGCTTATACACTAACATTGAGCTCTTACCAAGCGAGCCCTTCCTGGAACACGCCGAGAGAAGGAAGTGGAAGTAGTGCAGCGGCTGCTATTTAAACGGGTTATCCGCAGCACAACAGTACATAACTCAGCCCGCCTAAAATATTATTGGAAATACAGCGGCTGTGGAGAGACCTATGAAGTCCCAGCAATAGAGAACTAGAAAATGACAACGCTTCTATGGAATATCAGTACATTTCATCATCGGTAAGTAGGCTATTCCTGTAGAAGTTGTACTTTGTGTTGGTTATTGTTGTAATATACAGGCACGTCTTCTCATAATGTATAGGCTAGCCTATGAGACCTACTGTTATTCATTTATACATTTAATTCGTTGTCAATCTATTGTTTAGCCTATAGTCCTTGTCCTTTTTGAACACCATTCCCCACGAATAAACTCGCACAAAAAGTATACAGCTCTGGTATCAAAACCTGCCATTTCCCCGGTAAGAGGTTGTGGGTGAGAACAGTGCTGTTAGTCTGGTTCAGTTTCTCCTCTCTACCGTACCACAACAGAGTCACATCTCTCCCGATGTCCACACAACACACCACTGAACAGCTCTCACTGCCAGGGGGAAATCGCCAGTTATGATACCAGATGACACGGAGTACAAGGAGTGGAATGTCATACCTGAACATGCTAACCAAACATGGGCTATCAGCAAATTGTAAAAAGCATTCCAAAAATAATTGGTGTCAAATTTGAATGTAGACTAGATTATTCATATAGCCTCTGATATATCATCGGATAAGATCAAAATGTGTATATTTGTATTATGTCTTATGGACTTTTAAAAAAAAGCAACCCCGACACATGGAAATGGACATGTAAACTATCTTGTGCTGACTGACTACCTCAAATTATAATAATTTAACAGAGAGTGCTTTTGCTTTCGTTTTGTGTGCACTATTTAGCCTACTAATTTAGGATCAACGTAAAAACAGTTTCAGGATTGATATTCACCAGATATTCGGGCTTTCAAACCTCAATAGCTTTAAACCACTTAGGCCACAGACTCCAAATAAGTGTCATGATGTTAGAAAAATTGTGCACAACATTGCACAGGTCTTATTTTCACGATTTTTGACATTAATTCACTTTCCAAAGCTAATAAACATGTGGAAATATGAGCAGCATTCCGTATTCTGAGTTGAATTAGTTAGGGAGCGCAAACAAAGCACAAACTTTTGACATTCTAATTTCAATAGCTCCTTGGTCATGTGACCTACTGACCTCAAACACAGTTCAGAATGTACATTCAGTGCGCCTATGTAGCCGATGTGAAATGGCTAGCTAGTTAGCGGTGGTGCGCGCTAGTGGTGTTTCAATCGGTGACTTCCCTTCCTCTGAGACCTTGAAGTAGTGGTTCCCCTTGCTCTGCAAGAGCCATGGCTTTTGGGGAGCGATGGGTAATGATGCTTCGAGGGTGACTATTGATGTGTGCAGAGCGTCCCTGGTTCGCGCCCAGGTCGGTGAGGGGACGGATGTAAAGTCTATACTGTTACACATTGCACACCCTTTAGTTTGTCCATTTTCATCTCACACTTTGTTACATGAATTTTGTACATTTTCTAATTTCAATACCTCCTTGGTCTTGTGACCTACTGGACTCAACCAAGGTTCAGAATGTCCACAGACTATCCTATATATCCTATACACCTTTTGCACACGATTTTACATTAATTTGCCTGCTATGCTCCGCTGAAAGACAGTGTCACTCACACCTATTCACTTTAGCCTTCTCCC
Source organism: Oncorhynchus masou masou (assembly GCF_036934945.1). Lineage (NCBI taxonomy): Eukaryota > Metazoa > Chordata > Actinopteri > Salmoniformes > Salmonidae > Oncorhynchus > Oncorhynchus masou. Next base: position 4,552,981 of record NC_088231.1, on the reverse strand, counting down.
TGGAGCCTTCCTGACCTCCAGGCAGGCCCCCATTGACCTGGTGACCTCTGACTCCAGGCCTCTAAGCATACATGCCCGCCTGCCTGCCCTCTCCCTGGGCCTAAGAGTTTATAGCTTACTCCCTGGAACTACAGACCTCTAGGCCTCCACCCTTATTCTCCCTACCCGGTCAACACCCCTCTCACTGGGCATCATCTATCACTGTGTCCCGGCCGGGGCTCAGCCAGCTCCATAACTTTGTCAACCAGGAGAACCAGGGCACCCACACTTAAGCACCCCTCCCCGGACACTAAGATGTCTATATTCCCACTGTCAGGAACCACGTGCACCTGGAAAGTCATAACAGGACATGTGCACCTGGTGACCCGCCCACTTTTTTGTGTCTCCACTCCAACCTCCATGGCCTGAGTGCTGCCCATAGCCCCCGAGTCCGGCTGCCAGTGCTCAGACTCTGAGTTCCCCCTCCTTGTATGGAGGCCTACTTGTGCACCTGATGACCCTTTGACTTTGACAGCGAGTCCCAACCTGACACAGTCACACTAGAGGATGGGCGACCATCACCTAGCCCCCTACCTATCCATAGCCCCATGTCAATATGTTATGCCTTCTACCCACCTGCCTGGTTTCTCTGACACTCTGTGTCTGGCCCCTGGCCCTTCTGCGTGCACCTGGTAACCCCTAAGTAAAAAATGAGGATGGTGGAGGAAAACACCTTCCGTCCCCGACAAAAGCTTGGATCGAGGGCTGACTTTCAATAGATCGCAGCGAATAAGCTGCTCTGCTACGTATGAAACCCTGACCCAGAATCAGGTCGTCTACAAGTGGTTTAGCACCAGAATCTCCACAAACATGCTGTGTGCATCAGGAGAAGGGCGGCAACTCATCCGGCCGCACCCCAACCCCGTCACGAATGGCTCTAGTCACCTGCCAAAAGAGGCAGGATATCCCGGGCCAACCAAAGGTCCGCGGCACTACGGTATCATTACATTTAGGCGGGATTCTGACTTAGAGGCATTCATAGTTCCGCAGATGGTAGCTTCGCACCATTGGCTCCTCAGCCAAGCACATATGTACTTGGGTGATTTGAGTGCGAACGCAACAGGTGGATACGCTCCTTTGAATTTCATCAAAGTTGACATTCAGTGATCTGTGCCCGGTGGGCTTCTTTCGTCTGTTTTATGGGTCCACAGCAAATCAATTGGCATGGATGGTACTACCCACATCGGATGTAGGCCTCCCTCCCCAGACAAGCTGTAGCTACCTCTCCCCACTTCATAGGGCATGAGCCAGATCCATGCAATGCCCAATCACTGCAGGGCCAATGGGTTTAGTCTCCGCCTCGAGTCTTGTGAGCGTAGAGGAGACCTTGCCACCTACAATGTGTGGTGTCCCACACTCAGGTAAGCCTAAGGCCTGGTAGTGTCAGCAAATGGTAAGGCACATGCCATCTCCACTACATGCTCCAAGGAGCGTAGAGGAGAGCTCCCACATAGAATGTATAGAGTCCCGCACCCAGGCGGACCTGAGACCTGGCAGTGTCTATAACCGCTGAGCACATTCCATCTCCATTTAGTGCTCCACTGTTAACGGGTCCACCCGAGGCCAGCTTTCATTTCAAACTTTAGAAGTTTAGAATTAGCTAAGTGTACAGGGGATGCGTGTTTAAACATTTCGCCACATCCGCTCTGTGATCAGACTGATGCCGGTAGTACACTTTCATCAGCCGTCTTCCAAGATTTAACTCCCCCCTCCTAGCCAAAGCCAGGCATGTGTTCAAGCCATCATTCTCTGATTGGCTTCCTGTCAAGGTCAGGATTCACTTACAAGAGCCCCGCAGCAAATCATTGAGTCTGGTGGAACCGCCCTCACATTTTCATGCTTGACTGAAAACCCCATATTCCAGGACCGACTGCCGCCTTCCACTACTCTCTTTGCGTACGGACTAGTACTGAAGTCTCCCGTTTGGTTTACATCATTAGTGACACCTGAAAACAGGTGACATACAGGGAGGGATTGGAAGAGCCCTGCTAGAAGGTTACCTCGTTATCTCCCTTACCACCCTTGTACTAACATGCTAGAGAAAGTTTGTCTCCTAGCCGTTGGCGAGACTCCCTCAAAACAGGTGACACACAGAGTAAGGGTTGGAAGAGCCTTCCACGGGCTATGGTACTATTTATCTGGAAGTTATGGATCTGACTTTTCCATCTTCCCTTAACTACATTGTCCTAACATGCCAGAGGCTGTTCACCTTGGAGACCTGCTGTGGAAATGGGTACGGCCTGGCACGAGATTTACACACCCTCTCCCGGGTTGTCAAGGGCCAGCGAGAGCTCACCGGACACTGCCGAAACCGCAATGCTTTCCAAGGCTTGAGCCCCTTTCTCAGGCCGAACCCATTCCAGAACTCCCTGCCCTTCAAAGAAAAGGGAACTCTCCCCGGGGCTCCAGCCAGCTTCTCCTGGATCGGTCGCGTTACCGCACCGGATGCCTCACGGCGCCCATCTCCGCCAGCCACCAAGGACATTCTGCACCTTGGTTGAGTCCAGTAGGTCACATGACCAAGGAGCGCATATAATTAAAACCAGAAAAAAATGAATGTAAAACGGTGTGAGATGAAAATTGACAAACTAAAGGGTGTGCAATATGAAGGATTGTCAGAACAGAACTGATATTGTAGGCGAAAGCCTGAGAAAAATCCAATAAGGAAGTGACTCTTATTTTGAAACCTGTGTTTTTATGCAAACTATTGAAAGGGATATCAACCAGATTCCTTTTTCTATGGCTTCCCTAAGGTGTCTACAGCCTTTAGACATAGTTTCAGGCCTTTATTTTGAAGAATGAGTGAACGATGACATTACTTAAGTGGTAAGGTGGGGCTCAACTGTGATTTTTGCGCAAAAGGGAGGTGGCCATTGTTCTTCCCGGTCCTAGTGAAAAGCCAACTGTCCTGGTTGATATATTATCGAATAGATATTTGAAAAACACCTTGAGGATTGATTATAAAAATGTTTGCCATGTTTCTGTCGACATTATGGATATAATTTGGAATTTTTGTCTGTGTTGTCATGACCGCTATTTCCGGTGGATTCCTGGGCATAACGCACCAAACGGAGGTATTTGGATATAAAAAAATATCTTTATGGAACAAAAGGAACATTTGCTGTCTAACTGGGAGTCTCGTGAGTGCAAACATCCGAAGATCAAAGGTAAACGGTTAATTTGATTGCTTTTCTGATTTTTGTGACCAAGCTTCCTGATGCTAAGTGTACATAATGCTATGCTAGGCTATCGATAAACTTACACAAACGCATGTATTGCTTTCGCTGTAAAGCATAATTTCAAAATCTGAGACTACAGGGTGATTAACAAAAGGCGACGCTGTGTTTCACCCACTTGTGATTTCATGAATATGAATATTTTTTCATAATATTTTTTGACTGTTGCGCTATGCTATTCAGCAGTTGCTGATGACAAATATACCGGATCCAGGATGGGTAGTTCTAAGAGGTTTTAATCAGGGACCTGTTGAAAATGTCTGAAGACAACTGCCAGTTGGTCAGCACATGCCTGGAGCACACGTCCTGGTAATCCGTCTGGCCCTGCAGCCTTGTGTATGTTTATGTATGACCTGTTTAAAAGGTCTTACTCACGTCGGCTATGGAGATCGATTCTGCAAAAAGTACAGGGATTGGACTGCTGAGTAAATATTTATGTAACTCTTTCTTGGAACTGCACTGTTAGTGAAGGGCTTGTAAGTAAGCATTTCACATGTTGTATGTATTTGGCGCAAAAAAGTTCTGAAATAAATAGACTATGCTAGTAAAAAAAAATAAGCCTTTTTGGTGAAAATGTTTCATAGCGACCACAAAGGAGCATGCTCGTTTTACAAGTTGTTTTGGCCTAGCCTACTCTACGTGGGGAGAGTAGGCTTGTTTTTTTACTAGCATAGTCAATTATTTATTTCAGAAATAAGCCTAATTATTTCAAGTCAAACTTTATGCGCCAAATACAACACATGTAGACCTTAGTTAAGGGCTTGTAAGTAAGCATTTCACTAACAGTGCATTTCAAGAAAGAGTTACAAATATTTACTAAAGTCAAAAATTATAAAAAGTAACACAAAATAACAATAACGAGGCTATATACAGCAGGTACCGGTACGGAGTCAGTGTGCGGGGGTACTGGTTAGTCGAGGTAATTTGTACATGTAGGTTGGCGTGAAGTGACTATGTGTAAATAATAAACAGCGAGTAGCAGCAGTGTACAAAACAAATAGAGGGGGAGTGTGGGGTTCAATGTAAATAGTCCGAGTGGACATTTGATTAATTGTTCAGCAGTTGGATTGGGGGTAGAAGCTGTTTTGTGACTCCCCATCCCGGATCCGGGAGCGTAATCATCGCCTGGCACTAATTAGCATAACGCAACGGACATAAATATCCCTAGAAAATATTCCTATTCATGAAAATCACAAATGAAATATATTGAGACACAGCTTAGCCTTTTGTTAATCACCCTGTCATCTTAGATTTTTGTAGGCAGAATAGCTCCGTTTGTTCTTCACGTTTGGCTGAGAAATTGCCCAGAAATTGCAGTCACGAAAACGGCAAAGAATATTCCAAATTAACTACATAATTACACAGAAACATGGCAAACATTGTTTTATAATCAATCCTCAGGGTGTTTTTCTAATGTCTATTTGATAATATACCTGTCGGGACAATTCGTTTTTCAGTAGGACCGATTGGAGTAATGGCTACCCCTGTATTTTACGCGAGAATCTCTCTCAGAGCCACCATGTGACCACTTACGCAATGTGGCCGCCTACGGCTATTCTTCAACAGAAATGCGTAAAACTACGTCACAATGCTGTAGACACCTTGGGGAATATGTAGAAAGCGTAAGCTCGTTGATGGCACATTCACAGCTCAATAGGGACTCATTGGAACGCAGCGCTTTCAAAACCTGGGGCACTTCCGGGTTGGATTTTTCTCAGGCTTTTGCCTGCAACATCAGTTCTGTTATACTCACAGACAATATCTTTACAGTTTTGGAAACGTTAGTGTTTTCTACCCAAAGCTGTCAATTATATGCATATTCTAGCATCTTGTCCTGACAAAATATCCCATTTAAAACGGCAACGGCCCCAGTGTCAACGATAAGCATGGCAGACCTGTTATTGCATAGCCTTACCACCTGGGGGCGGCCCGTCAGGAAGTCCAGGATCCAGTTGCAGAGGGAGGTGTTTAGTCCCAGGGTCCTTAGCTTAGTGATGAGCTTTGAGGGCACTATGGTGTTGAATGCTGAGCTGTAGTCAATGAACAGCATTCTCAAATAGGTGTTCCTTTTGTCCAGGTAAGAAAGGGCAGTGTGGAGTGCTATTGAGATTGCGTAATCTGTGGATCTATTGGGGTGGTACGCGAATTTGAGTGGGTCTAGGGTATCTTGGAGGATGCTGTTGATGTGAGCCATGACCAGCCTTTCAAAGCACTTCATGGCTATCGACGGGGAGGTAATCATTTAGGCAGGTTACCGGGTTTCTTTTGGCACAGGGACTATGGTGGTCTGCTTGAAACATATAGGAATTACAGACTCGGTCAGGGAGAGGTCAGTGAATGTCAGTGAAGACACTTGCAAGTTGACCCGCACATGCTTTGAGTACACGTCCTGGTAATCCGTCTGGTCCCGCGGCTTTGTGAATGTTGACCTGTTTAAAGGTCTTGCTCACATCGGCTACCGAGAGCGTTATATCACAGTTGTCCAGAACAGCTGGTGCGCTCATGCATGCTTCAGTGTTGCTTGCCTCGAAGCAAGCATAAACGGCCTTTAGCTTATCTGGTAGGTCGCGTCACTGGGCAGCTCGAGTCTGGGTTTCCCTTTGTAGTCTGAAATAGTTTTCAAGCCCTGACACATCCGACGAGCGTCAGAGCCGGTGTAGTAGGATTCAATCTTAATTCTGTATTTACGCTTTGCTTTTTTTATGGTTAGTCAAAGGGCATAGCGTCATTTCTTATACGAATCTGGATTAGTGTACCGCTCCTTGAAAGCGGCAGCTTTAGCATTTAGCTCGATGCGGGTTGTTGCCTGTAATCCATGGCTTCTGTTTGGGATATTTACGTACGGTCACTGTGGGGACGACGTCTTCAATGCACTTAGTCATCGGCTTCATCAATAATGTGGTATACTCCTCAATGCCGTTGGATGAATCCCGGAACATATTCCAGTCTGTGCTAGCAAAGCAGTCCTGTCGTGTAGCATCAGCGTCATCTGACCACTTCGGTATTGAGCGAGTCACTGGTACTTCCTGCTTTAGTTGTTTTGCAATATCCAGTCATTAGGAGGCCCTCTTCTGGATGAGCATTTTCTTGTTTGCTCATGGCCTTATACTGTTGGTTGAGTGCGGTCTCGGTGCCAGCATCGGTTTGTGGTGGTAAATAAATGGCTACGAATAATATAGATGAGAACTCCCTTGGTAGATAGTGTGGTCTACAGCTTAACATAAGGTACTCTACCTCAGCGGAGCAATACCTCGAGACTTCTTTAATAGTAGACATCGCGCACAAGCTGTTATTGAGAAAGACACACACCCCCACCCCTAGTCTTACCAGACGTAGCTTCTCTGTCCTGACGGTGCATTATTATCCATGTGTGAAACATAAGATATTACAGTTAATGTCCCATTGCTTCAACTCATTCAATATCCCCACTTGGGCATTTTCTACTGATTTGTATAAGTCGACACGAAACGCTGTTCCATAAACCAATTTGCATCTGGAAGCAACCTCCATGAGAAAAATCGGTAGGTTTGGCCCTTGTCAGCATCACTCAGTCGGGGAGATATACTAAGCACGCTGAAACTAAAATGAAAACTAATCTTGAATTTGAAAAATAAAAAGTACATTGAAATAAAATTATTAACAAACTTGTTTGAAAAACGGAAACTATACTGAAACATCTTTGACTCCAAAAATATGGTAGAAAATGAAACGTAACCCTACCAATAAAACATAACCCTATGGAACAATCTTGTATAGCTTTTCAGACATAGAACTCATAATTGACTTGTTTACAGGGAATACATTTATTTCCATGACAGAATACATAAAAAAATGGACTGACCAATGCAGATGTTTTCAAATACATGCAACTTCAAAAGTTACATATCATGAAATTTCAATTTGAAATATTTTCAACATCAGAGCAACCTTGAGGGAATCACATTTAAGTCAAATGATGTTATGATAGGTAAAATATGCTAAACTTTGCAGAGAGCATATCCTACTGAAATACAGAAATACAAACTATTGGAACCAAACTTAAAAAGAACTGATGATGGTACAAAATGGAAGAACGTTCGGGCATAACTAACAAGATTACAGTTAACGAAAATGTAGCCTACTCTTAATTTAATCCAGTATAAACGAATGTGTATAATTTATTATTCAAGACAATTCACATTCTACAGCACACCGGCAAAGTCATAAAAAAGACTCAATAAACCATGATTTCTGGGAATGCTATAAAATCCCAAAGTTATGGGCGGAGATAGGCTACTTCTGACAGCCAAAGTTCTATTACAATGTAAACGTACGTTTAATCCGTCTGTCTACCTATTTCAAGACCTGGCATATGGAGGTGTAGTGAGATACCCGATGGGCTGGACAATTCTCTTATCACTCATCTTGAAAAAAGTATACTAAACTTGGAAATCAAACAATCCGCCATCATTAACACAATGGGCGAATGGGCGACTAATAATTTCATTTTGTTTAAGGCCATGTGGCAAACAATTATGCAAGCACTAGGAGGCATGCGCGTCTGGGCAGATGTGTGTGTCTGTCTGTACATTGTTTTTCGTATGTGTAAGTTTGTATCGGGTGTGAAAAAAAAACGAAATAGATATAATAATAGAAAAAAAGTAGGGAAGGTGCATCTACGACAGCCGAAAGTCAGAAACTAATATCGTTTTCCAACAGCAAGACTCAGATCAACATGGCAGTGTAAGGCATTGCTTATAAAAAAAACGGTTCTTTAAGGCCTCCCCGGTGGCGCAGTGGTTAAGAGCGCTGTACTGCAGCGCCAGCTGTGCCATCAGAGACTCTGGGTTTGCGCCCAGGCTCTGTCGTAACCGGCCGCGATCGGAAGGTTGTGGGGGCATGCACAATTAGCCTAGCGTTGTCCGGGTGAGGGAGGGCTTGGTTGTTAGGGATGTCCTTGTCTCATCGCGAACCAGCAACTCCTGTGGCGGGCCGGGCACAGTGCGCGCTAACCAAGGTTGCCTGTTGCACAGTGTTTCCTTTGACGGCTTGGTTGGGTTGTGTATCGGAGGACGCATGACTTTCAACCTTCCTCTCTCCCGAGCCCCTACGGGAATTGTAGCGATGAGACAAGATAGTAGCTACTAAAACAATTGGATACCATGAAATTGGGGAGAAAAAGGGGTAAAAAATAAATAAAATAAGTCATTTAAAATGTCAAAATAAACATGTATCTAAACCCCCACGTCACACACTCAAACTAAAATCATAATGTAATGTGTGTAGGCTACATTTTAAATATTTTTTATTTAACTTGGCAAGTCAGTTAAGAACATTCTTATTTACAATGACGGCCTAGGATCAGTGGGTTAACTGCCTTGTTTAGGGGCAAAACAACAGATTTTTTTCGGGATCCGTTCTACCAGCCTTTTGGTTACTGGCCCAAAGCCCTAACCACTAGGCTACCTGCCACCCCATTATAATCACTTAGTGAGGGAGACTCAATTCGCATTTATTTGGATATATCCACTGTACACATACATTGCAGAAAATTGTTCCCGTTTCAGTCATGTCTTAGGTCACGTTCGCATGTGTCAAATAAAAACACCCTAATGATTGGTTGACAATTGGAGCCTCCCAAAATGTGATGGCTGCAGGAGTTTGTAAAGAGCAACTGCAGAAACTTGCAGTCAAAATGTAATGGCATTAATTCACATGATTTTTGTCAAGTTAAATGCAGTTGACATGTAGACGGAAGTTGGAAAATATTTATCCCCAGAATGCAACACACTTGTTGCTGGAACGAGCACATTGAGATGAGCACAATGCAACGGTTTTTGCACACTGAGCATCTGCAAGGGTGTGCTTCATGTTGCTAAAAAGTGGTAGCTACGGGACCAAAACAGCAGAAAAGTTTAGCCTTGTTGTTCAACACTCCAGGGCCCGGTTTCCCGATTGTGGTCGATTTTAGGCTTAAGAGTGTTTTTTTTAATGATGCTCCTAGAAATACATTATCACTTATTGCTGCAAATATCGAGGCGGCTTATTTTAATGCACATCATATAATATATTGAGACAAATTACAGACAACCTACAAGTATCAAAATATAACTCAATTGATTGAACATGAAATACATTTGAATATTATTCTCCCACTGTATTTACATTTTAATGCAGTCATCTCGGTTTTAATTTGAAGCATATTTTTATACATCGCTGGTTTGCAAAGAGTGGCAACTTTATTTGTAGTCCACTTTGAAGTTATCAGCGTTAGATTACGAGCTTGTTCAAGTGCAATATTAATAAAGATTGCTTTAGGAAACAGTTCGGACATTTAAAGATGTTCTTATGAAGGTTCTATAAATGTAATGTTTTGGGCTTTTGGGAAACGGGACCAGGTTGTGGCAATTGACCCACTACTACAGTTTACTTTGCATCTACGTCATCTACCATTAAACCAAACCATCACCTTATGCATTATGCCGATTTCAAAACTACTGGGAACTCGGAACCAAGTGCGTTTAACACAACTAGGAACTCGGAAGAAAACGAGCTCCTACAGGGAAAAATCGTTTTGATTTGTTCCAACTCGGAATTCCAACTCGGGCCTCTTTCTAGACCTCAGACTTTCCTACCTGAAGTTCATTATTTTTTTCATTGATATTTAAAACGTACAATAGACTTGCAGTGAAGCCGCTGAACAACGACATCACATGTCATGATTTTCCCAGTTGTCTTGAATGCACCATTACTGCCCCACAGCTGCATGAAGTGATGTTCCCCAAAACACTAAAACATAAATGGCTCCTAGCCTCCCACACAGAGGCAACTTTCTGTCCCTAACACTAAAAAAAATAACAATAAAAATGAAAAATACATGTTTTTATAAAACTTAAACTAAAAACAAAGTGGATCTGAAAACAAACTGAATTTCAAATTGAAAATTCAAACAAAACAATAATAACCTTGACACGCACACAAACAGTGATTTGTGCCCTTTCTCTTTGCTACTGAACAACTCATATTCATTGATTCCAGATCTGTTGGGAGCTGTGAATGCTGAAGTCAATACATTGACAGAGAGAGAGAGGCAGTCTGTCATTCTACACACTGGACTAACTGGACTACAGGCTGATAAGATATTTTGGTTCTTTGGTCCAGTCATTCCAAATACCTCAATAGTTGAGTCGGGTCATCAGAGGAGAGAACATCACATCATTCAAAGGAAGATTCCCAGACAGACTGCAGCTGGAGAGAGAAACAGATTCTCTCACCATCAGAGATCTCACCCTCAACAACTCTGGAGTTTCAGACATTTTCAATACACACAAAACATCTCAGAAATTCTATCTATGGTGGGTGTTGGTTTTATATATAACTGTGTTTCAAGTGGGTCCCAATGCCCAAGAGTATTGTGGCATGTATTGTAAAACAGAAGCCTACAGTAAAAGGTATTGACGTAGTGTACTGAATACCATTTCTGCCCCAAGCAACATTACACAATCAACTTTTATGTGACTTATTACTGTAACTGCTACAGTATCATCGGCTTACAGTGTATCAATTATGATATTTTTAACCCAATTGTAGCGATTGTTATGAATAGGCCTAACCAGACATTGAGAATTGAAACCGTTTATGATAATCACATGTATGTTCATGTAATAATGTGGGGATAGTCATGTTATCCGATGTCCTGTTTTTTGATCACCTGTCAAATAAAATAACCATGTTCAGAGTGTGTGGTCGAACGCAGACAATTGGTTTGTGCGCGCAACAACCTCTTGTGCGTTGCTCGGTAGCCTAAAATGCTCTGTCTAATCATGTATTTAGCCTAGGCATACTTATCGAAGCTTACAACTATAATGTGATCATATATAACAATTAAAACGGAGTTATATCAAAACTAATATTAAACGATTCCCTTGTTTATTGTGCAAACTCATACCTTGTTTATTGGTACGAGTTTTCACTGTCAAACAGTGGGTGCGTTCAAGGTCATAGTTTATTCAGTGTAGCCTACGGGTAGAAAGGAAATGGCTTATCCCAGAGGAGGCAGGAGCTATATGATAATTTTTGGGGTATTATCCTGTTTGTTATTTTTGTATGTAGTGTTCAGTCAACGGCATAATTCTTCACTTTCTAAATTAAAAGTCTCACTGGCAAGAAAAAACAGATTCGCATTGTTGCCTCCTCATTGTAAAATCCTACCACTGTGTTAACAACACACCAAGTATTGCATTGTAATGAGCAAATACTTTGAATATGAATGCAAATTGAAAGGGTGATTTGGTGCAGTGAACAATGAGTGCAACAAACAGTCACGTCTATTGATAATGTGCTTTGTTTTGAATTGAGCAGTTTTGATCTGTTTAGATTTGTGCTTAAAGTTGTGAAAATGTACCACATACTTGTGAAAATTGCACCAAAGTGATAAATAAACAACGGAATGTGCTCACCACAATTTTGGTACTAGAGTTGTCCTCCTACCCAGAGGACCAATATTAATGACATGAATCTGCGTTGAATCATTGTTTTAATTTTAAAATCCCAGCTCCAGTATCACTTCCTCAAGTCAGAAAAATCCCTGAAGGTGATTTTCTGGACAGTTCATCAGAGAAGGGGAGCTATTCAGTGGTGTGTTCTGTGGAGAACCAGAGAGACATGACCCTATCCTGGTACAGAGGAGAGAAGAGACTCAACCAGACCAGCAGCCCTGACCTCTCCTCCAACCTGTCTCTCCCTCTGGAGATACAGCTACAGGACAACAATATCTACAGCTGTGTGGCTGCCAACCCAGTCAGCAACCAGACAACCAAACTCAACATTGAAACACTCTGCCTTCAGTTTGTAGGTATGTCATTAATGGTAATGTGCAACATTTTCCTTGTTATTGGACTGGTTAATTAGTTTACTTGGATCCCCTGTCACTTCTATTCTTCCAGCGCTGTGAGTTAGACACCATATAAAACAATAATATTATACTAAATCCGTAATAAATATTAGTATTTACTACGGTATTAGAAGCCTCCAACTGGACTCACCACATCATTTCAATGTGGAAATTTGGGTAATATTTGGTTGAGACGTTGTTCAATTAGATTTCCACCTTTATTCACCCACCCAAAAAGACCAGATGGATGAATCCCGGATATGTTCTATGCTTTCAACTATCGAAAAGCACAACCAAATTCCAATGGAAAAACAGTGTCCGATTTTTGGTTAAGTTGTCATCTAAATGTGTTCGCATCGCGCTTTCAACCATAAAACTGCAACAAAGTTAAAATCGGAATACAATGTATACAACAACTAAATCTATTATCACGGTGCTTCATCTAATAGCACAACCAATTGACCTAGAATGCAGTTTAGATTACATTAAAAGTACATAGTGCAATTGTGAAGACTTCCACAGACCTGCCACCTTTCCATGCTACAGTACAGTGAACATGCACACTTGACATTTATAGTTACAGTAACCTCAGTGGCCATGTATGTGTTACTCATTTTAAGGTTGAATAAATATTGTTACATTCGTTTGTAAGATAGCCTTGACGGGCAATTCCGCCACTTTTCAACCTCATATTCATTATTTCCAGTACCAAACCAGTGTCTACAGCGCGTTTCTATGATCTGTGGTTTAAAATGCTTCTGTGACAACACCGTGCTCCTCACTTCACTGCGATTCCAACACAATCTCCCATTGCACAATCTCACATTCCATGCGTGCATATATGTACATAACGCATTTCATCAAATTTCTTGCGGTTTTGTGTGGCTTAATTCGTAAGAAAAGACACATTTAACCAGTAGGCTACACACAAGCCTTTGCAACAACCATAGATGCGATAGACTTGCTCTTCTGTATGCCCAATTCAACGTTTATACATAAACGGTGTCTTTGTTTAACCCTGTTTTAAAATGTGTAGTTGAATGCTTTTATGTAGTGTTTTAAACTTGCTGAACCGAATTTGTGAGAAAAGACATTTACGTGCAAATTAATTAGTGGGAACAATTGCTTAATTAATGCCAATGCTGTTTTCTATGCATGACTTCACTTAATACTTTGGGAAACTGGTGCACTTGTAACCAGAAAGTATTTTTTTTCGTGTAGGCAACAGTACACGATTTTCTTCATAAACACATTTCATATTTTGTGGAGCCTAAATTACACAATTTTCTTCATAATGCGTGTATTACATGTTAAACAGGTTAATGTAAAATAATGAATTATGTTGGTTTACACTTATGGCACTTCCAAGGCCTTTCCATGATGATTATTACGGGACATGTCAATCATGTTATATACTTAGGCAGCTGTAACGCGTTCAATCAGTTAGCAAGTCAGAAATATCAGTTTCCTAGTACCGACTAGCACTTGAATGCTGTATTATGCTGGCTTCACATTTTCATGGGAAAATGGGAATGTGTAACTCCGACATGATTGTGTTCAAGTGCTTTTGAAGTAGGAATAATTCTTAAACCAATAAGAATGACAACAATTCTCATTTTCCACTTGTAATTCCTATTTGGAGGTTCATTCAAGTGAAATTTCCCAGTCGAAATCAGGAATTTCCGAGATCTCCGAAACGAGGCATTGGTATGTGTAAAAGACAATAGTAGGGTCTGGGTCGCGGCGTGTCCACCCCTCATACCCATTCACGACTACCGCTCCAACTCGTACGAGAAAATAACCGAAAACTGACCCAAGATCAGTCCTGTACAGGCAACTTCAACACAATGTAATGCGGAGCGCGTTCCTGCTCGTCAACACAATCATCTGCAGGGGAGGTTACTTTCTGCGTTGTTCGGTTTATTTATGAATATAAAATTAAATTAATCTAAGTAACGTATAATCTTATTCTGTGCAGAATCTGTGTATTTTGATTTACAACACAAATGCGCATCATGACTTCAACAAAGAAGGCAACTTGGAATGTACCGGATCCTCCCTCCTATGCGCTCATCCTCTTTCCCGGCGTGTGAAGTATGCAATAAAACAATGTGGTTGTAATCGCTAGTATGTAATGCTATGGAGATTGCTTTATAGCTTTTTAGACACTACTCAAACCAGTATGCATTTTCACTGATCTGTCAAGTTTTTCAATTAAAATCTTATCCTACTCAACATTTTCAGCTGGCTAGAGCTCGGAGACAGTCTATGGAGTTTAATGGTGGGCGCAGGGTTTTTTTCTGGCCAACATCTACACACCTGATTAAACTAGTTTGAGTGGTTAATTACTTTAATCCACATGTGTCAAACTCCTACCATGTGAGGTCTGAGTATCTGCAGGTTTTTGCTCCACCCTTGATTGGTAAATGAACGTCACAAATTATGAAGGAACTCCCCTCACCTGGTTAGGTTGTCTTGGTGTTAATTGAAATGAAAAAACAAAAACTTGCAGACACTCGGCCCTCCGTGGAACAAGTTTGACACCCCTGCCTAATAGAGCTAGTTCAGCTTGTCTTTGCAAAGCCTTTCTGAAGACAGTTTTAGATCTTGTGGAGAAAACAATGGATGAATTGGGACAACAAGACAACAATCCTCCCATCCACAGTGAATTATGTTTCTATTCAATGGTCATCTTATTATCCATCATTCACATTGACATTTTTTACACCACATCAAATCAAATTGTATTTGTCACATACACATGGTTAGCAGATGTTAATGCGAGTGTCGCGAAATGCTTGTGCTTCTAGTTCCGACAATGCAGTAATAACCAACAAGTAATCTAACTAACAATTCCAAAACTACTACCTTATAGACACAAGTGTAAGGGGATAAAGAATATGTACATAAAGATATATGAATGAGTGATGGTACAGAGTGGCATAGGCAAGATACAGTAGATAGTATTGAGTACAGTATATACATATGAGATGAGTATGTAAACAAAGTGGCATAGTTAAAGTGGCTAGTGATACATGTATTACATAAAGACGCAGTAGATGATATAGAGTACACTATATACGTATACATATGAGATGAATAATGTAGGGTATGTAAACATTATATTAGTTAGCATTGTTTAAAGTGGCAAGTGACGTAAAATATATCATTTCCCATCAATTCCCATTATTAAAGTGGCTGGAGTTGAGTCAGTGTGTTGGCAGCAGCCTGAACCTGTAGTTTTTATGATGTAACCCACTTACAAATTAAGTACATTTTAATGCCCAGTTAAACATGTTTATTAAAATAAGTATCCTACATATACAACGGTGAAATACAATTCTAAACTTGTTTTGTTCTGTTTTCTTTGCATCTCCAAATGAAGACCCTTCACACCTTCACCACCCTTCTCTTCAGACCTATGGCTGACACCTTTAGTCTCTCTTTCTTTCCATCCCCTCGATACAGATCTCTTGATCCATCCTCTGGCTGCATTTTAAGTAAGTGGAGACTTTCTCTCATTTCTTGTGTTTTCAAAAACTAAACCAGGTTGTAGTTTAAACATGCAAACCAACTGGAGGAGATTTAAAATGTTTAGCTTCAAATAAGTAACCAAATCCCACTGGCCCAGGTACAGTTTCATCTGTCAACTAACACTCATTGCACTATGCACCTGAGGCTATGGCAGGTAGCCTATATCTAGGTTACAATAGTAGTCAACAGTTAGTATGACACATTATGTTAAAGTGTAGCATGTGTGGTAATGTTAATGTATCCACCTTTCATGCACAATGTCTCCTGGCTCCAATCCATAAGTTGTGTCCGAGTTGTAAAACATCAATAGCAGTAGCATCAAAGAAGTGCAAGTTCTGTGGTGTAAAAACACAGCTAAAGTTCAAGTTAAAGGCCCCAAAAAATGAAGGCTACAGATGAATGGGCAAATAAGACCATGGAAGATATGGAACCTTGGTTAATGCAGCAAACAAGCTGGTAAGCTTTATGTTTTCCTCCAAAAGTATTTCTGCATTTCTAGCTTAGGTAGTAAATGAAATGCCCTATGCACTTATTTGTTGATGTCCCATTGTGCCATTTAAGACTGTACATCTAAATGTAATGATTGATATTTGTTGTGTTTCTGGAAGTTATTTTGTCATTAATGATTCTAGGTACATATGTTCCACAAGTTATGAGTGTACCCCCTGCTACTCTTCAGCAAGAGGAAGAAGGATAACATTTTGTCGTCAACTGCACTGTGTCCTAACAGTGGTATGATGAATCAGACCACAATGGCAGCAATCCAAAGGTTGTATGAGGCAATTATAAAAGGTATTTGGACAGAAATGTATGTTTGTCTACCTTAAGACCCTATCGCTCAACCACCAGACTGTAAAAAAAAAACAATTATTTCACTTACGCAAATTAGCCAAAGTCAACCCCTCCCTCTACTGGTCCTGTTGGTCAAAACTCTCATCCATGCTTTCATCTTCTCCCGAATAGACTATTGCAACTCACTACTCCCCGGCACTAACACAAACTCTCTCGATAAGCTCCAAAGGGTTCAGAACTCAGCAGCCCATCTTCTAACCCACACTAAATCATCCTGGCACCATCCTCTGTGAACTCCACTGGCTCCATGACTCCCACCGCATTAATTACAAGATCCTCCTGACCCAAAAAGCTCTCCCTCACCTTGCTACCCCTTACCTGTCTGACCTTCTCTCCTACTAGCCCTCATGCTCTCTCCCCTCAACCACACAGTTGGCCACCTTGTCATCCCCAGGTCCAAGCTCCAGTTTCAGTGACAGGGCCTTCTCCAGGGTTGCTCTTGAACTCCCTCCCTCCCTCCAGCCATCCATGACTGAGTCCATCATCTTTCAGTCCCCCCTAAAAACCCACCTCACCATGGCCTACCCTTACCTACACCACTTTCACACGCACCTCTTATGTTTCACATATGCGCAACACCTGCTCGCTCGCCTTGCCGTCTCACTCACATATTCACACATAACACCCTTTCCTAGAGCCCTTAACTCTATTTAGCCCCGTTTATACCTGGTTCTAACATGCATTATGTCCTGATCTTGTCCACAGTCTGATTGTGCCCACATTTTTAGACTGGTGTAGATTAAAATAAGCATTGTGATCAGATCTTCCTGACCACGTCTGGAGGTGACAGTGAAACCATTTAAATCGTCCTGCCTTCTAAAATCATTGACAGGTGGCAACCATTGACTTACGGAATATATATATACAGTGCCTTGCGAAAGTATTCGGCCCCCTTGAACTTTGCGACCTTTTGCCACATTTCAGGCTTCAAACATAAAGATATAAAACTGTATTTTTTTGTGAAGAATCAACAACAAGTGGGACACAATCATGAAGTGGAATGACATTTGTTGTATATTTCAAACTTTTTTAACAAATCAAAAACTGAAGAATTGGGCGTGCAAAATTATTCATTTCAACACATTCTTTTCACATATCCTGTGTAGAAGTTTATTTGTAAACTGGGGGGTTCCAGCCCTGAATGGTGTTTGTCTGAAAGCCTTGGCATATTAGACCGTATATCATGGGTATGACAACATGTATTTTTACTGCTCTAATTACATTGGTAACCTGTTTATAATAGCAATAAGGCACCTCTGGGGCTTGTGATATATTACCAATATACCTCGGCTAAGGGCTGTGTCCAGGCACTCCGCATTGCGTCATGCATAAGAACAACAATTATCCATGGTATATTGGCCATATTCCACACCTCCTCGGGCCGTATGGCTTAAATATACATGCTCACCTCTTCCAATTGGAAAATGTTGTCCACTTGTCTGTTCCATTTCCTTAATATGTTCTATTTCGCAGTGGCAATCAACACCCATGCCCCCAAACTACAACCCTCCTGCTGCCCAAGAACTGTCTGATACAATTGCCCCCCAGGAGACCAGCAACACCATCAACCAGGTTGAACCCCCAATAATCCCCACCACCCAGGAGATCAGCTACACCCAAACCGAACCAAAGAAGACAGGGAGAAAGATGAGAAAGTCCTGTCACCGTTAAAAAAAAACCTCCAACCCGTTGAGCATGACACAGTCAACCCCCTGCCTAGAAGTCCCGCATTCCAGATTCGCCTCTTCACTGTTGACATTGAGACTGGTGTTTTGCAGGTACTATTTAATGAAGCTGCCAGTTGAGGACTTGTGAGGCGTCTGTTTCTCAAACTAGACACTCTTATGTACTTGTCCTCTTGCTCAGTTGTGCACTGGGGCCTCCCACACCTCTTTCTATTCTGGTTAGAAACAGTTTGTGCTGTTCTGTGAAGGGAGTAGGACACAGCATTGTACTAGATCTTCAGTCGCTTGGCAATTTCTCGCATGGAATAGCCTTCCTTTCTCAGAACCAGAATAGACTGACGAGTTTCTGAAGAAATGTCTTTGTTTCTGACCATTTTGAGCCTGTAATCGAACCCACAAATGCTGATGCTCCAGATACTGGTCTAAAGAAGGCCAGTTTTATTGCTTCTTTAATTAGCTTAACAGTTTTCAGCTGTGCTAACATAATTGCATTAACAATGTCTACACTGTATTTCTGATCAATTTGATGTTATTTTAATGGACCAAAAATGAGCTTTTCTTTCAAAAACAAGGACATTTAAGTGACCCTAAACCTTTGAACTGTAGTGTATATACACACAAAAACATTGTATTAAGCAGGACATTCTTACCAACATTAAAATCCTATTATAATCCAAAAGTAGTGTGAAATTCACTCATAAGCAACATGTAAATAAAGGCTCTTCTTGCTGGCTTTCTATAAGAATTCCCCTTTGTTCTGCCACCAACTTGTGTGCTTTGCCATCATGAGTAAGCAATGTTTTCAAACACAGAAAGGGGTCTATAGCGGTGAAAATACTTGAAACCCTTGTAAGTGAACAGCTAAAATAGTTTTTGTTTACTAACTATTATCAATGTACCAATCGGGCTTCAAGAAGAAGCATAGCACAATTACAGCAGCCATGAAGGTTTTAAATGATATCACTGAAGCCCTTGACAAAACAGCACTGTGTCTCACTTTTTATTGATCTCGAAGGCTTTTGATACAGTTTATCATGCTATACTATGGCAGAGCTTGTCGAGTGTAGGTCTTTTGGAGCATGCAGTTGCATGGTTTGCTAACTATCTGTCTGATAGAACTCAGTGCACTCAATTTGACGGGCTTATGTCTATTAAATTGTCTGGCTTAAATGGTGTGCCCCAAGGCTCTGTACTTGTTCCTCTCTTATTCACTATTTATATAAATGATTTAGACAAATGTCAAATGCACAACTTCATTTTTATGCTGATGATACTGTTATTTACTGTTGTGCCTCGTCTCTTACAAAATCTTTCCAGAACTTGCAAACTGCTTTTTATACTGTTCAACATACCTTGTGTCAATACCTACAAAACAAAACTAATGGTGTTTTCTAATGCAAGAAATAGACCTCTGAACCTTTCACCTATTACTACCTGTCAGGGCAAGGCGATTGTGGTTGTAACCTCATATCTTTGAATTTTAATTAATGACAGCCTCTTTTTAAATTGCATATTCAACAACTTACAAAAATTGAAGCTGAAATTGAAGCTGAAATTGGGATTTTAATTTTAGGAATAATGCCTGTTTTTCTTTTGAAGCCAGGAGGCTAGTAATAGCTACATTTATGCCTTTACTAGACTATGGGGATATTTTATATATGAATGCTTCCGCTCAGTGTTTGAGATCAATCGACACTCTTTACCATGGCACTTTGAGATTTATTTTAAACTGCAAAACCCTTACGCACCACTGCACTTTGTATACCAGAGTTGGCTGGCCTTCTCTAGTCACTCGTAGGCTCAGTCACTGGTATACTTTTATTTACAAAGCCATTTTGGGTTTACTACCTTTGTATTTGGGCATTTTTATTGTTCAGAAATGTGGTGGGTACTCTCTTCATTCACTGGACTTTATCGTGCTAACTGTTCCAAATGTTCAAACTGAATTTGGTAAAAGGGCTTTTATGTACTCTGCGCCATAGTCTTGGAACGCATTACAAAATACGTTTAAAGGAAGAACTTGTCCCGATTGGTGTTTTTAAATCACTGATGAAGGATTTTGAGGCTGATTCCCTGACCTGTCAATGTTTTTTATTTTGTTATACTCGTGTAAATGCAATGGTTTTTACTAGATTACTTGTAGTTTTTTTATGTTGTCTGTCTGTAATTTTTGTAATGACTTGGTGCTGCCTATCTGGGCCAGGACGCTCTTGAAAATGAGATTATAGATCTCAATGAGACCTTCCTGGTTAAATAAAGGTTAAATAAATAAAATAGCCAATTATATTTCCACCAATATTATTTGTCTTCTTTTTGAAGGCCATCAATTTTAAGAGTTTGTCCTGAAAATCTATTGTTAACAATATTTTATATGCATATATACAGTAATGACATGGTTGATGTTTTATGTACAAGTATATTTGTATAGACTACTACATCCAATATAGAAGGCATTTCACTGAATTCAAATATTTCATTTGAATTACATTCTGTTTCTTTTTTACTACAGTACTTTGAATTTAATTAAAATGTAATAATTGAATTGCAATTTGAGGCATTCTCAATTAAATTCTGACCCCTGTTTCCTATGAAAGCTTGACAGTATAATTTAAAACAGAGGTCTCCAACCTTTTCTAAAAATGAGAGCTAATTTTAATAATGAAACATGGTGTGAGCTACACTTTTCTAGCTTTCAAATAGTCACATTCATCTCTTCATGTCCATGCTTAAATCACAGAAGAAAAAAATGGTCTTGAAGAATGTTTTGTGTAATTCCACTATGATTGCGAATCTGGCCCTTTAATTGTACATCTTGTCCATCCAGTGAGGAATGTTTGTGTAATGTGCCAGTCTAGCGATGGTACTGTACTGCTGCTGCTCAATTCATGGCAAAGTTTGCCATAAACAAATAAAAGATACAAATATATGTACTCATAATATACTGTACTTCTGCCAGGTAAGCCTACTTTGCAGTTAAAGTTGCAATATGTAACTTTTTGGGCGACCACCAAATTCAAAGAAATTTGAGTTATATATATATCTGTCACTCATTGAAAGAACATCTAAGAAGCAGTATATGTTCTATGTGCACTATTTCTATGCGTCTCGTGTTTAAGTTTCAAGTTTTACTTTCGGTTTTGTACAACAGCTTCAAGCAGCTGAAAATACAATACTTTTGGTTATGGAAAAGATATTCCACAGTGGTTTAGATGGTACAATGATTCTCTACATTATACTTGCTTGCTTTTGTCAAACTAAAATTAGAATGGAAGGAACCAGGAAATGGAGAGAGTGATTTCTGCATAGAGCAAAGAAAGGTTTCTGTCAACCCAAAAGAGGGTTATCACATCAACTGGCTACACACAGAGTGAAAGACAAAGGCGGGCATCACACAGACAGACAGGCGCAATACTGCTGGAAATGAATTGGCAGATAGATTAATTGTTAGAATAACTAAACACTAATTGCAAAACATGTAAGATAAATATTTCAAAAATTGCCCTTTGAATGTTGTGTAAATTCCAGCACATTACTGTTTTCACATTAGGCAATAGACTTGCACTACCCATTTAAAATGTACTGAGCATCCAATTTCCATCATTTCTATTCCATGTGTGAGCAAAGGTGTGATCATTGTGATCATTTGACAAAGTAATCAAATGAAAGGAAAGAAACATACTGTTTAGCAGGCACTAGTATGCATCAAGCCTGTCTTGAGCATTTGGCCATAGGTTCTCATCAAAATCGCTGTAAAAATCCTCATTGCTCATGCACCTGGGGAAAAACCTTTCTGCATGGCGAATCCAAGCCTGACAATACAGGTAGGTCTTGATTTGAAATCTTTGATTACCTCATCCATGGCTTGAAGGAGGGTTTTAAGCTCATGTGCATGGCAGTCATACACCTTCCACCTGTATTGTACTGTAGTGGTCCTTTACATGGCTCAGTTTATGAGAGTTGTGGGTTCGATTCCCATTCGGGTCACACACCAAAATGTGTGAACTGTTGTTACTTAGGATAAAAGTGTCCGCTACGTAAATGGCTGTATTGGCCAATGCAATTTTTGCAAAGTAAACCTTCAATTTGCAGGAATATTGAAACACATCATCCTGGAATGTTTTGAAACGTTACATGGTGTATTGTAACACCACTAAATAGTGTTGTGCAACACCTTGCCTGAAACTCAGTGGAAAAACAGACATATTAATAACACAATTTGTGTTTTGAGGCCTGTTTCGAGCAGCATTAGATACCTTCTTCTGTTTGTGTTGTTGTTTCCCCTCTCTTAAGCTTCTAAAGACAATCGATTTAAAAAAAAAACCTGTGTAGTGCAGAATTAGATCCCTTTTTCTGAAGTGTCTCTTTAACATCGTCTATGTATTTAATCCTTTGCCATTTTATACCGTTTTATTAGGCATTGTCAAGCACAGTGTTCAGTGGCGGTCAGTGCTGTTTAAGATTTTTGAAATGTTTTTGAGCATGGCCTTCTTTCTATTACAGCATATTGCATGACTATCATTCATATTCAAATGTAAGTGCAAAGGTCGAGAGAAATGTGAGTAATCGACGTGACAGACATTGACACAATCTTGACTCCATCGAGCTAATCTAGTATAGTCATTAGTCCAACAGTGGCAAACTAGAGTTTCTATTGGACAAATCCAGGTATTTTTTTCTCAGTTTCGTTCCGTTCAGTTTGCTTCCATTTAAGAAACATTTTTCAACTGAATCGGAGGAATGAATACACCTCATCACACGCAAACCAGGTTCACTTTCATAACAACCATATACAGTGGGAGAACAAGTATTTGATACACTGCCGAATTTTGCAGGTTTTCCTACTTACAAAGCATGTAGAGGTCTGTAATTTTTATCATAGGTACCGTTCAACTGTGAGAGACAAAATCTAAAACAAAAATCCAGAAAATCACATTGTATGATTAAGTAATTAATTTGCATTTTATTGCATGACATAAGTATTTGATACATCAGAAAAGCAGAACTCAATATTTGGTACAGAAACCTGTTTGCAATTATAGAGATCATACGTTTCCTGTAGTTCTTGACCAGGTTTGCACACACTGCAGCAGGGATTTTGGCCCACTCCTCCATACAGACCTTCTCCAGATCTTTCAGGTTTCGGGGCTGTTGCTGGGCAATACGGACTTTCAGCTCCCTCCCAAAATGTTCTATTGGGTTCAGGTCCGGAGACTGGCTAGACCACTCCAGGACCTTGAGATGCTTCTTACGGAGCCACTCCTTAGTTGCCCTGGCTGTGTGTTTCGGGTTGTTGTCATGCTGGAAGACCCAGCCACGACCCATCTTCAATACTCTTACTGAGGGAAGGAGGTTGTCGGCCAAGATCTCATGATACATGGCCCCATCCATCCTCCCTTCAATAAGGTGCAGTCATTCTGTCCCCTTTGCAGAAAAGCATCCCCAAAGAATTATGTTTCCACCTCCATGCTTCACGGTTGGGATGATGTTCTTGGGGTTGTACTCATCCTTCTTCTTCCTCCAAACACGGCGAGTGGAGTTCAGACCAGAAAGCTCTATTTTGTCTCATCAGACCACATGACCTTCTCCCATTCCTCCTCTGGATTATCCAGATGGTCATTTGCAAACTTCAGACGGGCCTGGACATGCGCTGACTTGAGCAGGGGGACCTTGTGTGCGCTGCAGGATTTTAATCAATGAATGTTACTAATGATTTTCTTTGAGACTGTGGTCCCAGCTCTCTTCAGGTCATTTACCAGGTCCTGCCGTGTAGTTCTGGGCTGATCCCTCACCTTCCTCATGATCATTGATGCCCCACGAGGTGAGATCTTGCATGGAGCCCCAGACCGTCATCTTGAACTTCTTCCATTTTCTAATAATTGCGCCATCAGTTGTTGCCTTCTCACCAAGCTGTTTGCCTATTGTCCTGTAGCCCACCCCAGCCTTGTGCAGGTCTACAATTTTATCCCTGATGTCCTTACACCCTCTCTGGCCTTGGCCATTGTGGAGAGGTTGGAGTCTGTTTGATTGAGTGTGTGGGCAGGTGTATTTTATACAGGTAACGAGTTTAAACAAGTGCAGTTAATACAGGTAATGAGTGGAGAACAGGAGGGCTTCTTAAAGAAAAACTAACAGGTCTGTGAGAGCCGGAATTCTTACTGGTTGGTGGTGATCAAATTCTTATGTCATGCAATAAAATGCAAATTAATTACTTAATCATACAATGTGATTTTTTGGATGTTTGTTTTAGATTCCGTCTCTCCCAGTTGAAGTGTACCTATGATAAAAAATTACAGACCTCTACATGCTTTGTAAGTAGGAAAACCTAAAAATCGGCAGTGTATCAAATACGGTTCTCCCCTTCCCCCTCTAAGGAGCCTCCACTGGGAGGTTGACCTGAAAGAATTTAGGATTTTTCACTTGCCTCTTTCATTGAATCCTACTTCCTCGGGATTTGGTTGGTGGATGGCCATTCACCACCTATCTACATTACATTCTTGATACTGTTATTTCATACGATAATACAACATTTGGAAAATGGTAAAGGAAAATTGCCCTGCCAACTATTAGCCCGCTCTAACAAAAACACCCCCCATTCCACTATTTAACCCTATATCGTGCTACTCCAGACCAGTAGTCTGAGAGGATATAACACTACCACTCAACACCACCTGCAGCTGTTCTGCAATAAATCCTCCCAATCCCAAGTACATCTCTGCTGCTACCACCACAACCTCTATTTTCTGTGACTTTCATTCCATTTCTGTAGTATAATTGACAACTGTGGCTATAAATACTAAAAGGCCCACCTTACTGAAGCACATATTCTTCCCATCACTCTCAGGATCCCTCAACCTGTACATATCTTCCTCTTTTTGTCTTCACTGCTTCGGTGTAATATGTTTTCTGTACTACTCCAACCCTGGCAACCTCAGTCTCCCTTTCTCTCACTTGACACCTCCGATCTCCAGCCCCCACAACTAACACATATAACTTTCTCCACCGATACCACACATTCCTTCACATTGACAATCATGGATGTGGGAATGGGAGCGGTCCTCATTGAACATTAATTTGTCTGATGGTTTTGATATCCGTTCATCATTAACTCTTACAAGTCACTCTTTATATAATTTATTAAAATGCCTTTATTTGTATGGCATCTTCAATGGACACAAAGATTAAAAAATCTGACGCATCAGAGAGGGAGTACAAAGATATAATAATACAATGTCCTCTTCTGAACAGAATTTTCCAATCAACCCTGATTTGAAGAGGAAGTGGTTACAGAATTCATTGGACAACACCGAGCAGACAAAGTATATCCAAGATGGCGTAGCAGTCAGACGTCTTTGTCCTGTCGTGTCCCTTGTGTGTGTATATATATATTTTTATATATTTTTCTTCGCATATCTTTAAATTATTTTCATAAAACTCAACATCTAAATACTCTCCTGCAACCCACCTCACCTGTAACGACAGAGTTCCTCTTCTTCATCTGAAGAGGTGTAGCAAGGATCGGACCAAAACGCAGCGTGGTAAGTGTCCATGTTTTAAAAGTATAAACTGAACATGACACAATACAAAATAACAAAGTGAATATAAACAAAACAATCCCGTGTGGCACTGACACAGGAACCAAACACCCACAAACCAACAGTAAAACCCAGGCTACCTAAATATGGTTCTCAATCAGGGACAACGATAAACAGCTGCCTCTGATTGAGAACCATATCAGGCCAAACACATAAATAGAAAAAATATAGAAACACAAACATAGACTGCCCACCTCAACTCACGCCCTGACCATACTAAATAAAGACTAAACAAAGGAAATAAAGGTCAGAACGTGAAATCACGAAACTGTTTTTTTTCTAAAGTATTTCTATTTACTTTGGATCTGGAATCCCTCAACTGAATCTAGCCAGCTAACTACCTGCCAGCTATCAGTCAGCAAACCACTGCTAGCAGTCATCAGCTAGCCTTTAGCTTGGAAAGCTCTCGCCAGTTCATACAACGTGACTCAAAGAGCATAACAGACCTATTTTTTTCTCTCTCCAAATCCCCGGATTCCTACCGCAAACTCTGAACATCTTCATCTGGATCTTCGCAACTAGCTAGCCGCAATCCCGGGTGACTACTCCTGGCTAGCGTTTCCATCCCGTAGCAAGCACCAATTAGCCTGAAGCTATCCCGGCTAGGGCTCAAGTCAAATCAAATCAAATCAAATTGATTTATATAACCCTTCGTACATCAGCTGATATCTCAAAGTGCTGTACAAAAACCCAGCCTAAAACCCCAAACAGCAAGCAATGCAGGTGTAGAAGCACAGTGGTTAGGCAAAAACTCCCTAGAAAGGCCAAAACCTAGGAAGAAACCTAGAGAGGAACCAGGCTATGTGGGTGGCCAGTCTTCTTCTGGCTGTGCCGGTTAGAGATTATAACAGAACATGGACAAGATGTTCAAATGTTCATAAATGACCAGCATGGTCAAATAATAATAAGGCAGAACAGTTGAAACTGGAGCAGCAGCACGGCCAGGTGGACTGGGGACAGCAAGGAGTCATCATGTCAGGTAGTCCTGGGGCATGGTGCTAGGGCTCAGGTCCTCCGAGAGAGAGAAAGAAAGAGAATTAGAGAGAGCATATGTGGGGCGGCCAGTCCTCTTCCGGCTGTGCCGGGTGGAGATTATAACAGAACATGGCCAAGATGTTCAAATGTTCATAAATGACCAGCATGGTCGAATAATAATAAGGCAGAACAGTTGAAACTGGAGCAGCAGCATGGCCAGGTGGACTGGGGACAGCAAGGAGTTATCATGTCAGGTAGTCCTGGGGCATGGTCCTAGGGCTCAGGTCCTCCGAGAGAGAGAAAGAGAGAGAGAAGGAGAGAATTAGAGAACGCACACTTAGATTCACACAGGACACCAAATTGGACAGGAGAAGTACTCCAGATATAACAACCCCAGCCCCCCGACACATAAACTACTGCAGCATAAATACTGGAGGCTGAGACAGGAGGGGTCAGGAGACACTGTGGCCCCATCCAGGAGGGGAGGACACCCCACAGGGCCAAACAGGAAGAATATAACCCCACCCACTTTGCCAAAGCACAGCCCCCACACCACTAGAGGGATATCTTCAACCACCAACTTACCATCCTGAGACAAAGCTGAGTATAGCCCACAAAGACCTTCGCCATGGCACAACCCAAGGGGGGGCGCCAACCCAGACAGGATGACCACATCAGTGAATCAACCCACTCAGGTGACACATCCCTTCCAGGGACAGCATGAGAGAGCCCCAGTAAGCCAGTGACTCAGCCCCTGTAATAGGGTTAGAGGCAGAGAATCCCAGTGGAAAGAGGGGAACCGGCCAGGCAGAGACAGCAAGGGCGGTTCGTTGCTCCAGAGCCTTTCCGTTCACCTTCCCACTCCTGGGCCAGACTACACTCAATCATATGACCCACTGAAGAGATGAGTGTTCAGCAAAGACTTAAAGGTTGAGACCGAGTTTGCGTCTCTGACATGGGTATGCAGATCGTTCCATAAAAATGGAGCTCTATCAGAGAAAGCCCTGCCTCCAGCTGTTTGCTTAGAAATTCTTGGGACAATTAGGAGGCCTGCGTCTTGTGACCGTAGCGTACGTGTAGGTATGTACGGCAGGACCAAATCAGAGAGATAGGTAGGAGCAAGCCCATGTAATGCTTTGTAGGTTAGCAGTAAAACCTTGAAATCAGCCCTTGCTTTGACAGGAAGCCAGTATAGGGAGACTAGCACTGGAGTAATATGATCAAATTTTTTGGTTCTAGTCAGGATTCTAGAAGCCGTATTTAGCACTAACTGAAGTTTATTTAGTGCTTTATCCGGGTAGCCGGAAAGTAGAGCATTGCAGTAGTCTAACCTAGAAGTGACAAAAGCATGGATTAATTTTTCTGCATAATTTTTGGACAGAAAGTTTCTGATTTTTGCAATGTTACGTAGATGGAAAAAAGCTGTCCTTGAAATGGTCTTGATATGTTCTTCAAAAGAGAGATCAGGGTCCAGAGTAACGCCGAGGTCCTTCACAGTTTTATTTGATACGACTGTACAACCATTAAGATTAATTGTCAGATTCAACAGAAGATCTCTTTGTTTCCTGGGCTACCACCAAAGCCCACTCCTGGGCTACAGCATCCGGACCCCTTCTACTGCCGGTACAGAGCACAGAACACCGCCGATCCTCTACGACTGGAATACCGACATAATCCGCCCGAGGATTCCAACAGGCCCCTTAGGCGCAACGTTGGGTGAAGGCTCAATCTGTTAACCGCGGCCTGCAAGCTACCACGGGCTACTTGGAACCATACTAATCCATGACTGGTCTATCGACATCACCACACGAAGAGGCAAAAACAGACTTACCTCGATCGCGACATCCCTTCTGCTAACTTGCTAGCCCCGGTCTACTAACTGCTAGCTTGCTAGCCCCGGTTTGCTAACTGCTAGCTTGTTTGCACCGGCCTACTAACTGTCTGAATCGCCGTGTCCCCAGCCAGCCCAATCACTCACTGGACCCATATGTTCACTTGGCTACGCATGCCTCTCTCTAATATCAATATGCCTCGTCCATTACTGTCCTCATTAGTGATTACTGTCTTATTTCACTGTAGAGGCTCTAGCCCTGCTCAATATGCCTTAACCAACTATGTTGTTCCACCTCCTACATATGCGATGACATCACCTGGTTTAAACATCTCGAGAGACCATATCTCTCTCAACATTACTCAATGCCTAGGTTTACCTCCAATGTATTCACATCCTACCTTACCTTTATCTGTACACTATGCCTTGAATCTATGCTATCGGTTCCCAGAATCCTGCTCTTTTTACTCTGTTCCGAATGTACTAGAAGGCCAGTTCGTATAGCCTATAGCCGTACCCTTATCCTACTTCTCCTCTGTTCCTCTGGTGATGTAGAGGTTAATCCAGGCCCTGCAGTGCCTAGCTCCACTCCCACTCCCCAGGTGCTCTTATTTGTT